>NC_134178.1:35772778-36072778 GCF_964188355.1 Buteo buteo
TTTTCTTAAGGCCCATTTTGCACAAATATGAATTAATTTTAAAAAGTACTTTAAGAACATGGGTGTTTGTGGTGGTTTTTTGTGGTTGTGTGTGAAACCTGGTCATGATTGGCTGCTTTGGTTTTTTCCTGCTGAGTTGGGACAGCCAACTAGAATCCAAGGAAATGTTAGTTACAGGAGCCTGTGGATAGACCAAAGCTTGTGAGTTAAGTATAGCCCTGCGTAGTCTTACTGCTTTTCCTTCTTTGCATGACAGGCAAATATACTTGTGTTACTATTTTGCTGATGTAAGGTCAGTCTGAATAGCTCTGCTAGTGCAATTGAACAGGTATTTTAGACAGTTAATCTTACGGTGCTTCTTCAGGAGTGTAAATAAGGAACAACTCCAGCTTAGTGCAGAGACAGCAACTAGTGTTATGAATGGAAGACCTGGGCCTTTAAGAAGGGCATTGCTCATGAAAGCCTGAAAGCCCAGTATATTGGCAGCAGATGGGCAGATAAAACAATTCGTGCCAATTACTTGTGCTACACCACACTCGGAGAGATGCTCTGTTATGTAAGTGTCCCAAACTGGGGGGCCGCGTGAATAAGAACAGATTTGTCCATGATGCTTTCAGATCCTTTAAACAATAGACTTGAATTGAGATTGCTTTAGCAATTCCCTCTTTCCTCCATTTCCCTTTTTGTGCCAAGTAGCATTAGCAGTGTGTTTTTGTTTAATTCAGTTTTAATTCTTGTATAGATCTAGAAACATTTTCTTACTCTCCCTGAAAAATGCACAAGTACAAATACTGACAATACAGAGAGTCTTTTAGTCAGTGCAGCATTGCTAGAACTTGCCTGGAATAGTGATGTCTTGTGGAAATGTTGGACTTTTGTTGCTGACCCTAGTTTAAGCAGAATTTTGAACTTGATGACCTCCAGAGTCCCTTGCAACCTGAATTTTCTATGGTTTTATATTTTTAACACTTCATCAAACAGGCCAGGGATGTTACAGACTGGTTTGGGATGTATGGCATTGCCTAGCTGGATCAGAAAGTTTTGATCTGCCACTTTGATGCAAAGACAGGTCCATGCAATGGGCTTCCAGTCTGGATTCAGGTGTCCTACAACCCTGGAATTATGCAGAGGTTAAGTAATCAGTCCTCAATTGCAGTGCTAATTCTGGTTTCCAATACCTGGCAGTTAGCCTTAATGTACAAAATTTGGTTAACAAGGGCTGTCATTCAGGGTCTTTGTCCCTCATGGTGCATCCTATATATGCATGGAAGTATCTGATCTGCTTTGATATCTTCAATTTTTGTCCTCAGTTCATTGTTGTGACTGCATTTCCGTGATTTGATTACAGTCTAGGTAGAGAAAGTTGTTCCTTTCTGCTCATTATCTCCAGCTGCTTCTAGCATCGTTGTTCCTCTGAAATGGGTTGTTACTTCATTGAAGTGAATTGACAGGAAGGATATGTTGAAATAACATTTGACAGAACATTGCAAATATTTCATCTATTTATGCTTTTGAAAATCCAAGATATACTGGAGTATTTCCTAGGCTGCTGATTAGCAAGTAATGTGAAACCTGTGTTCAAATAAAATATGTGCATTGGCAGTGAAGGACTTCTGATTTTTTTTTTTTTTTTTTAGTGTCTTCCTATCCTCTCGCATAACACCTGTTTTGAATCAATTTTGAGTTTCTAATACCTTCTGTGCAAAGCACTTAAAGGATTTGGATCAAGACCTTAATATTGTATAAGAAACTTAAGTTGTGTGGTGAAGGATTGACTAAAGAACAGTAACTCCATTATAGTTTTACAGGATTCAAGTTAGGTTTTTACATATTACTCCTATCTTATACATGGTGAATACAAAAACAAAAATAGCTTTTTTTTTTTTTTTTGAACACAGAGGGCAGGAAAAGTTAGTGTTCCAGGTCTTAAGAGGTGTGAGTTAGCTATATAAAAAAACAGTGGTATTGTGTACTTTATTCACATTGATATGCTTCTAATTGGGTTTGGCATAGCAATGAAGTTGATCTTTGATCTTGTGATTTCAGTATGGCTCTCAGAAGAAAGCTATTTTAAGGAGGCATGCTATCTTGGTCTATCCTCTGCCTGGTAAATTTTCAATGTTTTGACCAAGTTCAAATTTAGGTGATTCATGATATAAAATATCATGAAACTGGGCGGACAGGGAAGAGATAAGGAAAAACCATTAAATATGTTAATCTGAAAAGCATACACTGCATCATTAGCTCACAATATTAGACATCAAAAGGTTTAATGGAGCTGAACACATTGAAACATGACTTGATAGAAAACTAAGCTTTCTTATTAAGGTTTGGAGACAAGAATGAAATTTCTGGGGCAAGAAGATGTAAAGCTTTTAGTGAGAGAAACTGTAAAAACAAGTATGTTTAAATGATAAAATGGTGGAACTGAGTGGTAGTATTCAAAGCTATAACTGTATGTACTAATCTACATTTTATTCCCTTTCTAATCTGATTTTTTGAAAATTTCTGGTGCTATATCTCAATGAGATTGCAGTGTGCTTCCATCAAGTTTGGATAAATGCCTTGTGCAGAATATGGCTGCATTTGCATGTTATCAAATCGGGATGGTCAGTCACAGGATAATTTATGTAAAATACATTCAGCCTCACAGAAGGGTTGGGGTTGGAAGGGACCTCTGGAGGTCATCTGGTCCAAGCCCTCCCCTCAAGCAGGGCTGCCAGGAACCCAGGACCAGGTCCAGATCTTCTACAAGTTTTAGATCTAATCAGTTTTATACACGTTTTAAAAACGTAGTAATACCACAAAATTTGATTGGCTACATTACTTCAGGTAAAGTTGTTGGTTAATTTTGGAAATTACCTCAAGTAAATGCTAATAACTCTGCATCTCACTGTTGTCCCAAGAAAACAAACTTCTAGTGGCTTCAGACCTTTTTAAGAAATAAAATAGACTCTATTTTTGTCTCTGTTTCTAGCTTCCCCTCATAAATACAGCTGAAATATCATATACAATTGCATGGATCACTTTAAAAACAAAAAGTTTAGGAAAAAGTAGTATTTTTAGGCTTCAAGAGCTGTAAAGCGTAATTTAGTGAAGCAGGAAACATTGTTAATCATTGAGATGCATTGGCCTTTTCTTCAGTGCTGTAAAGTTTCGAAAGTACACTGAGGTACCAGAAGTTAAACCTTTGACTTTGAAGCTTTGAGGTACTCTGATTTAGGGGTGATTTGTATTTAATTCTTTTTTTTTAGTTGGAAGAAGTATAAACATGCAGAAATTCTTCAGTTAATGAAATCAAATGATAAATAAAGCAGGCAAAAACTTTAAGGCACCTTTCTTTAGGCAGGGGGTGGGGGGATGTCAGTTATATCTTGGGCTCTGTTACTGTCTCTTATGGTATACTTACTTTGAAAACACTTTAAAGATGAGAGACTTACATGTACTTGTTAGTAGCAATTTTAATGTAATGAGCTGTGGGTGGTGACTTGAGCTTCTTGTTTCCACTGTAATATCAAGAAAGAAATGAATGTATAGAAAAATGAACTTTCACAGCTGACTGAAGAACGAGTACAGAGAAAGCAAAAAATGATCATAAAATTGCTCTTAAGGATCTTCTGTGCTGTCAGTTTCCAAGTCCAGACTGCTTCTCTAGCAAGGTCCATAAACCTTTTCTGTAGCTCTTTTGCCTCTTGTTTGAAATGCTAATAATTTCTCCTTATTTTATTAAGTGGGCTAACTGTAGCCCTGACATGTTTTTTTCAAACTGAAATTGCTCTAAAAGGCATTTCAATTTAGAACTGGAGAACACTTAAATTTTTTAAACATTACCAATTCTCTTACGTTCTTTTAAAACTTTTTTTTTTTTAAGGAGGGATGTAGGATCTGGCATGCCTTTGTGTTTTAGAGTGTTGGTTATCTGCTTAACATGACAGCAAGTGTGGAGATACAGTCTTTGCTGGCTGCTTAATTTGAACAGTGTTGGACCAAAACTTAGCTTTCCCAGAGTAGCTGAAGATGATTGCTCTTTTGGAAATATTTCTCCTTAATTCTATTTATTGATTTTCTTGGAATAGCAAAGCATGAAATTGAAACTCCATTCACATTTTCTTTTCTGCAAAATGGAAATTTCTTTGCCTGAGATAGAAATCTTTTTTATTTTTTTAAATGCCTATAACTTATAAGATGTCCTGCAGGTTTTTTTGCAATGAACTGTCTACTGATAGCTGCAAGAGGATGTAGAGCGTATCTCACTGAATGAACTTAAGTGATACCTGTAATTCTGCAGCTTTTTTTAATCAAATGTCCTGATCTGCAGGATGAAGAAATTGAAACCTTGCCTAAGTTAGGAGGGTCAACTTATCGATGTGGTCAATCCTCTGCTCTCCTTGTCCTTTTCTCAAGTTTCTCCAGTTGTTCTATCTTGATAAAAGCCACATTAATTTACCTTGATACTGAAAGACAGCCAGTTGTGTATTTCATAGATTCAGAAACAAAACAGAAGAAAATATGCAGCAGTGTTTTCAATTATTTTGCAACAGCAATATTTGCTGTAGTTGCACATATGACTACTTAAACCAATATAAACCTTGAATTGTTTTTTTCTGTTCAGAATATCACTCCATCACAGGTATTACGTTGGAAACAGGAAATTGTTATTGCTTAGTGCAACAGTATTTTTTTATTTCAGTTATAAACAAGCCATGATAAAGTTGTATTGCATTGGCTTTGTGTGGCAAGGTGTTGGAGTAGTGGGAGCTACAGGGGTGGCTTCTGTGAGAAGCTTCTAGAAGCTTCCCTCGTGTCTGACAGCGCCAATGCCAGCTGGCTCCAAGACAGACCTGCTGCTGGTCAAGGCTGAGCCCATCAGCAGTGGTGGTAGCACCTCTGGGAGAACAGATTTCAGAAGGGGGAAAAAACCCTGCTGCACAGCAGCAATAGCAGCCAGAGAGAGGAGTGAGAACATGTGAGAGAAACAGCCCTGCAGACCCCCAGGTCAGTGCAGGAGGAGGGGGAGGAGATGCTCCAGGCGCTGGAGCAGAGGTTCCCCTGCAGCCCGTGGGGAAGACCATGGTGAGGCAGGCTGTCCCCCTGCAGCCTAGGGAGGTCCACGGTGGAGCAAATATCCACCTGCAGCCTGGGGAGGACCCCACGCTGGGGCAGGTGGGTTCCCAAAGGAGGCTGTGACCCCATGGGAAGCCCGTGCTGGAGCAGGCTCCTGGCAGGACCTGTGGAGAGAGGACCCCACGCTGGAGCAGGTTTTCTGGCAGGACTTGTGACCCCGTGGGGGACCCACGCTGGAGCAGTTTGTGAAGAACTGCAGCCCATGGGAAGGACTCACTTTGGAGAAGTTCACGGAGGACTGTCTCCCATGGCAGGGACGCCACGCTGGAGCAGGGGAAGAGTGAGGTGAGGAGGAAGGAGCGGCAGAGACAACATGTGATGAACTCACCACAACCCTCATTCCCCCTCACACTGCGCTACTGGGGGGGGCAGGGAGATAGAGAAAATTGGAATAAAGTTAAGCCCAGGAAGAAGGGAGGGGTTAGGGGTAAGGTGTTTTAAGATTTGATTTCATTTGTCATTTTCCTACTCTGCTAATAAATTAAATTAATTTTTCCCCAAGTTGAGTCTGTTTTGCCTGTGCTGGTAATTGCTGAGTGATCTTGCTATCCTTATCCTGACGCATGACCCTTTCATTGTATTTTCTCTCCCCTGTCCATCTGAGGAGGAGGAGTGGTAGAGCGGCTTTGGTGGGCACCTGGTGTCCAGCCAGTGAAAACCCACCACATGTATTTTAAAGATTATGACCATTGAGAGTTAGTGGGAGAATATCCTGAATACAATATTCCTGAATTTGCAGTGCTGTATTGGAATTTGTTTCATCTCTTACGTTTCCTACGTATAATTAGAGATTGTCTGGTAACTGCAGTAGATAGTCTATAGTTGGGTAAGGAGGAACTAAACTGCATCACACTTTCATCTAACTACTTGGGTAGAAATAAGAAGCAGTTAGGTTTATTCATTGTCAAACAGGTGACTTTGGAACTTTCTTTTTGTAATGACTGAATTCACTTCTGTAATCCTAATTTTTCATGGGAACTCATGTACTTTCATAGCAGCTTGTTCTGAAGAGATTAACTTTTGGCTTTGGAGTTGAACAAAATGAATCTAGTCCTACTTTATATGTGCCAGCTGTGATCTGTCTCTTAATGGTACTGATAACATGCCTGTGTTTATTCCACTATGTGTGAACTGACAGGCTCTTGGTACAGCTTTCATTCATTGCAAGCATCTAACTGAGACTACTTTCTAACAAACTCCAGGAATTTTTTATTTGCAGTCATCTTTCATGGTGTCTGTAGGAATCAAAAACTTAACTAGACATTGATTAACTGATTACATCGACAAAGTCAGCATGACTAACATAGCAACTTGCAGTTTGACTTTCTTTATATTAACCTACTAAAAACCAGATTGGATCCACAAACTTCTAATTGTAGAAGTGACAGCAGAGCTATAAAAATTGCCTGCAGCTTCACTAAGAGGTATGTCTGTTGACTGTTACCTTAAATGAACTCCATGGTAGGCTTATAATGTGAAAAACACGGTGACCATGTGATTTTTCAGTATTAAATTACCTAAACCTAAAATTAGGCAAGTGTGAAACAGGACTGAGTGAATGATAGTTTTGATAGTGATTGGTCACAGACAAAATTCAGTGTTGTTTTTTTATGGGAATACATTTTAATGTATGTTGGTTTATTATATGTGTATTTAGATTTTTAAAGTGTTGCGATGGAGTGAAATCTGTGTGTGTAACTTGAGTCTAAAATCTCAATGTGTCAGAAAAAAGGAACAAACCCCCAAAGAAATAGAACCTCAACTCCAAACCATAAGAATTATTACTTCATTTACGTGCATGCATACGTGTTGATCGGAATGCTAATGTCTAAAGCCGGAGTTGATTTCTACTCAAAATCTATCTGTTCCCACTGTGGTGGGTTACCCTTGACTAACAGCCAAACTCCCACCCAGCTGCTCATTCACCCCCTCAGCTCCCCCTGCCCTTAGCAGGATGCAGGGGAGAAAATAGGATGAGAAAGCTCAGTGAGATTGCTTACTAGTTACTGTTGTGGGCAAAACAGACTCATCTTAGGGAAAATAGCTAACCTGTTGCCAAGTAAAACAGATTCAGGTAGTGAGAAACAAAAAGGCAAGTGTTAAAGCAACACCTTTCCTTCCCCTTTCCCAGGCTCAACTTCTCTCTTTTGCTTCTGACTCCTTTACCCCCACCCACAGGTGCTGTTTAGGGGGGAAGGAGGAGGGTGGTGTTATGGTCAGTTCATAACTGTTCCTCTCTGCTGCTCCTTCCTCCTCCCATTTTTCCTCTGTTCTGGTGTAGGATCTTCACAGGTTGCAGAAGAATCTCTGCTCCAGTGCCTGGAGCTGCTGCCTCTGCTGCAGCCCCCCACTGCCCACATCTGGACATCGACATCCTGTACATCCACAAATGCCAGAGCATTTGATTTATAAAACCTCTAAGGGCTTTATAAAATGGGGAGAAATGGTTTGTCCAGTGTATTTTAGAATAATCGGAGGATATGTTATCATGGACCAGTTCAAGTAATGATCTCGTGTTTCGCTCAAGTTATATATTTTATCATGTTACTATAACCTTCTGTAGTGGTAAATTTGGGATCATTGTAAACTGCTGATCATCTGGCAAGGGAGACATATAAATTTATATCACATAAAGGCTTAGTTATTTTGCAAAGCTTAAACATCTCAGCTAAATTCTATTTAATATAGGTTTGCAGAGCCTAATATTAATCTTAAAAATAAGTCATATCTCATTACTTGTGGGACAAAAACCTCTCTTAGTAACTCAAAAATTGAATTGTGTAGACCTCTGGACAAAAGGTGTAACAGCTGCTTTTTAAAATCAGAAATATGTCAGTTTTCCAGTAGCTTCACTATACCTCATTCCACATCCCTATTATATAACTGTTAACTTCCTTTTTAATAAATTAGTGGAAAAAGCTTAATGCTCTTAGCGGATGACTCGAACCAAGTTTCAATGTGTTTCTGTCCCATTCAGAGCTGAAATACAAGATTTTCACTATTGGTAGAAAGCTCTTTATTCTGGTTATCTAAGGACAGTTTTGGGGGGAGCCCACACAACATTTTGTTGAAGATGATCTTTTTGAAGGACCTCTAAAGGGCACAAACTATTTGAAGGGCCCCTAAAAGACACAAACCAACGTGCTGAGAACAGATTAAACAACCAAAGATGTGATAAAAAAATAATTAATCACTAGGGTGTCTGTCTGCTGATATACAGATAGAGACATGATCATTGCCAGCTTAAGTCAAATACGTTATCTCACAGATATGCAGAGCTCTCTCCACAAAGTAATGCCACATGTTAAGGACTTTCTGCAAAGACGTTTAAATCACAAAAATCATTACGCTTAGAGCTTCTTTGATATTCTCGGTCAGTTCTACTATGCCTGTATTTGGCAGCTTCATTAATTGTTCAGATGAGGAAGAGTGATGCATGGGTGTCCTACTAGGCTTCAGTGTAGCAGCTTTAGGTTTTACAGACCCCGAACACACACACACACACACACACAATTGCTTTCAAAGTGTACACTACTACTGATGGGCGACACGTGCAAGTTTCTATTGTGATAGTGCAGGTAAGAGGATGATTGCCCCCTTGGGGTCCTCGAATTATGTGAAAGTGCTAAAGAATGCACTGTGCTGATATAGGAATGCAAATTTCCCTAGGGACTTTATAATTCAAATGATCAGAATTGCTAAGGGGTCTACAAATCAAAAGATGAAAAAAACCCTCCTGTAGTTGCCCCAGGGCCCCAGCCTGAAAGCTGCGGTTGCATCTTGCACCCTTCCTGCAAATGGTATGAGGCGAGGCTAAAAGGAGGCAGCCTCCAGCACTGCGAGACAAGGAGATGCATCTCCACCGTGCCTCATGTTGAGATTGAGGACCAGATTATGCATCCAGCAGAGCCACACTGAAGAGATGGATGGGTCGGGGAGGATTGGCAGGAAAGCAAATGTGTATTAGAAAAATGTTTTGGATGCACACTATATATTAAAATCTTAACAGCAAGGCTTTTTAGTCACAGCTGGATCTTGACTCCTTTCCAGATTCGCTGAACCACTTTGCCAGGGAAAGGCTCTGCAAATGTAACTTCTGTGTTAACATTAAAGGCACTTCCAAACTGCAACAGGAGAAATCATTTGCTAGGTAACCACCTTTATAATTGTTAGAATTGGTTGTAAGACACTGTAAGTTAATAGACCACCTCTGAAATTATTGGATTTTTTTCTTCGTAGTACAGTCTTATCAGCATCAATCAGATGAATAGATTATGCAGAAGTTATTACTCTTTGATTTCTAGTGCCAGAACATAAAGATAAGACCCCATGCAAACCTCTGTTTCTTACATCTCAATTTGTCATCTTACTTTCTTCCCCTGTATCTTACTGTGTTTGTATTGTCTTGTAAAGATAATTATGGTTCATAAATCCTTTCAGCAACTGAGAGTTAAATGCCCGTAAAAACATACATTTGTCACTGTGCTTATAAAGTGGAAACTAGTGAGAGTGGTGGGGGAGAGGAAACTAAAATTTATGTGAAAGTGATGATTTTAGAGAGGCTAGCATTTTTTTCTGTCTCAGAGGTTTCCATAAACATTTTTCCACGAGTCGACCAAGACAGTGCTTTATTTTGCCCATTAGTATATTCTTATTCTGTGGAGTATTTCATAATGCCAAATAGCTGTAATACAGAATGCAGTACTAACTATTTAGGACTCACTTGAGGGCCAGCAGGAGTCTGGTAAGCCAAGGGTCCTTCTGGTCTTATGAAGTTAGTTTTTGTATAGTTTCATGCTATTATTCGTCTGGAGAGATGTGTACAGATATTTGTCAGTGTAAAAGATCTCATTTGAAACAGGGGATTGCAGTGGCTTAGAGCAACCCTCCCAAAAGAACTCTGTTGCCTACAAAGAAATTGTGGTACCCTTTTTCATTGCAGTTGGGAAAACTGTAGCTGCTCTCACATCTCCAAATGCTTGAGAATGGGAAAAGATATCCTAGCCTGGAATTCTCCATTTTATACTCTGCTTCTCAATGTATAAAGGATTAGTCTGGCTCATGCATCATAGCCCTAATATGGGAGGGAAGATATTTTTTTAGCATAAGAAAAATGTCTGGGTCCATAAAATTTTAAATTATATGAATTGTAGACACTCTGTATTGCATATTAAAATTGTTATTCTAGCATACATTTGACTTGAGGTGTAGTGGAGATAGTTTTGCTTTCCTGGAGAGCATTGTCTCTTTTTTCCCCAGTATCTTTTTCCCTTTACATTTAACCACCTTTAATATTTCATGTCTTTTAGCAATTCATCACAAACATTTGTGGACAGGTATATTTTCTTTACTTTAAGTGCTTATGTCTTAAATTTATGCAAGTACTTGCCGCTAATGCACAGCAGAAGAGAAGGGGACCTGCCCACAAATGCATTTCCCAACTAGACTGTGCTAGTTTATTTTCCCTGTGTAGGAAGAATAATTATGGCTTCCTGATGTGCAGAACTCAGCAACGCTTTGGCTTTCAGGTTTTTGTATGCTGCAAGTAGATACAGTACTTGTGAGGTTACTCATAAAACAGGCAGCAGGGATAATCTGCCTGTAGTCAAAGAAATTAGGAACAGGAGATATTGTGATTTTTGTATATGCCTTTGAAAAGAACAAATTGAAGAGGTACCTTTTCTATGAAGCAAAAGATACTTTGGATAAGTTGTGGTATTTTTGCTGAAGACTTTCATACCGCCTTGATTGTAGAAGTATGCACACTGATTTTTGCGTTGTGCTCAGGTTTTGCAGGAAGTTATCCTGCTGTTGAAAGTATAGTGCCTGCCTGGCATTTGTAAGTTAGTGTGTTGCTGTCAGTCATCATACAGGTCTTAAACAAGCCAAACAGATACATGTTCTATATTTCAAAAAAACAAATCAAGATTCAAATAAGTACTTTTTTTTATTCTTTTATATAAATTAACTTGTCTGTAGTCAGCTTCTAATTGGACGTTTATTCCAGTATTAACTTTGCTTTTATCAAAACCATTTTTACCTAGCAGGTTGCTTAGGTAAATTAGATGTTTTAAATATACAGGATTTAATCATAAAACCCTTTTTACATTTAAACATAAAATATCATCTGGCTGATGAAATGCCACAGCTGAAGATAACTCTAATACCTTGCAAACATAGATGGTACACAAGAAGCCCGGGAAAAAGGCAAATGGGGGCCTGGTCTTTTAAAAGTGAAATGAAGAGCCACTGAATTATTAACCAGTCATAGCACTCCTTTGTTTTCTAGAGAGAATACCATAGCAAATGACAAAGTAAAATTTGGACATGAGTAAGGTTCATTACATACTTGTCAGGAGATCTTGTTGGAGCAGCCTGGTCTATTCACAGGACTGCTAAAGGGCCTCTTGCGTAAAGCAGCAGCAGTGGTAGATGTCACTGGGTATAGCAGAGCTTTCCATGTTCCCCATAATGGTCTCATAAGCAAGAATGGGAAACAGTGGTTAGAGGAATAATAACAACATATAGTTGGATGCAGCTTTTCAAACAATTGGCCATTTTGAGAGTGTTCTTCAATATCAAAACGTCTACATTTACGGACTGGGTTTCAGCAAGAATTCCACCTGTATCTACATTTGATGTTTCAATGATGATCTGAGTGACACAACAGACAACATATTTATTAAGTAATCAGACAATACCATTCAAGGAATGAATGGTAGTGTGTTGGAAGACAGCAGTTGGTCAAAATGATCCTTTGACAAATTGGAGAAAAGGTCTAAAAAGGATTTCTGTTGACAGGACATTTCCTCACCACTAAACTTTTCCACCATCTTTCCCCCACCTTGTTAGATTGCTGGTGGCAAAATTCTTGAAGTATCTCATTTTTACATCTGTTTTTTTATTTTGACACAAGTTGCAAAAGAGCCATTTACCTCAAACTGCTATTTTCCTTGCCAGGAGCTTTGTCTGAGTTTCACTCCACTGTCATCTCAGCAAGCCATTTTTTAATTTTTCATTTATCTACTTTTTTTTTCTCACTATTGTTTCTTTCCAAGACAGAAGAACTTTCTGCCACCCTTCAACATGCAAATTCCCTGGCAAAAGGGATGATATCTACTACTAGAAGTGCTTGAATCTTAACTCTTTACAGCTTTTTTTGTGTCCCAGATTGATCTGGCCAGCTATTTCAAGACCGACAGTAGCCAAAATCCATATGAGGGATGTCTGGATTGCTTGTTTCATTAACCAGCTAGCTATACTGGAAATTGTCAGTGGCTGAATGAATCCTCTGCTACAAAGTTTTTTGGCATTTTAAGACGATACACAAACTTTGCTGTAAAATTACTTAAGCGGGCCAGTGTTTCTCTTTGGGTTTTGTTTTAAGCTTAGAGCGCTACCTAAGCAGGTGCTTCAAGCATACGGGCACTTGTGGTTTCGTTCTCATGACTCTCTCCCATCACCCAGGTCTCTTAAGTTTATGCAGACTGCAGGCAGAGAGGAGCAGTCTGTCCAGCGGTGATCTGAGTAACGCAGTGGGCCACAGTGATTTACTCCTTGTAAGGTGTTCAGTTTAAGTCTGCAGAAAGAAACTGCTGGGTGCTCTAGCACCAAAACCAAGTGAAGCATGAGGGATGGGAAATGAAGCAGCCCTCCTCCCCCCTCAAAGTCCAAGTTCAGATCAGGCCACTGGTTTCTCAGCTCAGTCCCCTCATGTTTTTAATGGAACTTTGCTGTTTTCAATCTGGTTTTGTTCCCCAAACTAGTAAATCAGTTGTGAAATGCAGAGTTGCAACTTCATTTACACTCAAATGTTCTCCTGACCGTTTATTGCTTGTAGAGTTAAGTCTATTTGTGGTAGGAAAGATAACAGATCTTTACCGTCTGATACTGTTTGTCCGCATTAATCACCATTTGTATTAAGGGCAGGTTTTGGAGATGAGACTTTGCTGCCCATCAGGAGACCCATACTGGGACAGCATCTTTCTAATTTCACCAGTGCCACCTGTGTTTGCAGATAGAGCCAAGGGCATAAGGGTTACCTACCCCTTAGTAGTTACCCAGTGATACCTTTGGCCCTGTCCATGACAAGGGGAGGATAGAAAATTAGTGAGTGCATTCATTCAAGATCGCTACTGTTGTGTGTATCCTAAGCACAGCTTCTAACTGCCTGAATTCTTCAGACACTTGTGCTTTTTCAGAGAACTAACAATTTCCCACTGTAAGGACCGCTTCTGTCAGACTGATCTTAGTGATTAGGAAGGCACCTACATCTGGAGATTGCCCCATATGAATAAGTCACAGTTGCTTTGACAGTGTCTTTGGTCGACCCATGGGGCTCCCAGGATTATCCAGGTCAAGGATGTCTCGGTGCTTGCCTCTCAGTTTGCAAGTTGACCAAGCAAGTGCATGGAAGACAGAATTTTTTTGGAGTTTTTTTGGATCTAATGTACTGACTGGTTTTGTACAGGGATGGGATCCAAGAAGGAAACAGAGTGCTTTTTTGTATCATTATTTAAAGTGGGCTTATCTAATATGCTTTCCAAGTTACTGTACGGATCATCTTGAGTGCCTAACTGAAATTTAGCCATTTGTATCGTCTGCTACTTACATTTCATCTTCCTTAAAGATCATAACTTTTGCTCTTGAACTGAGTTTTTACCTTGTAGAGCACAAGCCTGTAGACTTCCAACGCAAACGTAGAAAATGAAAATTGGCCTGATATTTCTAAGGTTTGCTCAGTAGGTCTATTATGCATGTATTTGGCCTAATTGAAAATCAGTCCAGAGTCCTAAATTCATAATGATTTGCCTGTATTATAAGTTTAGTAAGTATTCATGTAACACTTATGATACTTTCCAATCCCTTGGATTTATTTGCACAAAGGACCTGACAAAGCAGAGTAAGATGTCTCAGGTAGTTCCTTTGTTGCAGGGGTTGAAAGGATAAATGTTTGCAGTGCTTAAACAGGGCTTTTGCTGTGGGAATTTGGCTGAAAGAGCCTGTAAATTTGAGGGCTCATTTCATTTGAAAGCCTTTTGTATTAATATCAGTTCTAATTACACAATTTTTAAAGCCTTTCAGCAGATGTGTGCTGTAATTGGTTTGTGCTGGAAAATATTTTTTTTCTTTTGTGTGCTGTGCACTCCATAAATATGAGAACTAGATGCAAATTTTTGGTGTTGACCAAGTCATGGATTTTCTTTAAGTAAAGGTGATTTATTACTGCTGCTGTAATTTCTTCTGAATGAGGTAGGGCAGAGGATCTGATTTTCATATTTCCTCTGCTGAGAAAATTCAGTATTTATCATTTATGTAATATTTTTTTAGATGAAGGTAGTCCTATTTTGTGTGTGCGTGGTTTGGTCTAATTTTCTCAGATTACCCTTCTCTTCTACATTCTGTAGTCGGGAGGTTAGAAAATAAGTCAGAAATATTCACTTTTTTGATCTGTTGAGTTTGCTTTTATTTCTAGTTACATTTTAGTTTTAATGGACTTTGGAAGCTCAGAAAAGATGCAAACTCTGTAAGCAATGATAATTCTTCCTGGTGCTCTTAAATCTCATCATGGAGGTGGCATGCTTATTATTCTATCCTAGCTGAAAAAGAAATAGCTCTGTTTTTCTGAGGTTTGATCTTTTCAAAATGGGAAAAATTGAGGTTTCTTCTGTTTAATATCTGACTTGGTAACAAGTATTTCATTTACTCTTTGCCTGTCTCTAACTTTGCAGTCAACTCTCCAAGCCAGTCTGAGAATTATTTTTTGAACAGGTGCACTTACAGAAGAAATCTTAGGAGAGAGTTTAAAAACCTTTTGTACTTGGAACATTGAGATGCAGGGGAAAGAATATGAAAACACCTGGCGCTCGGTGAGAAGTTTTACCTAAGCTTATAAAACCTTGTGAAGAACAATGATATGTGAAGTACAACCTGAGGGGTTAGAAAGCAGAAGCCAAGTAAGAAACACTCAATGTTCTTATTTTAAAGTGTATGTTTATTTTACAAAAAAACCAATGCAACCACACAGTTTGAGTATTTTTTAGGAGAGATTATTTTTTTTTCCCCCCTACTGTTCATGGAATCTTCCATGAAAATGGAGCCTTTAACTGGAGGCAGTTTGTGACATGTCAGTTTTTAGTTAAGTAAATACATACAAATATGTATATTAGAACTAATTTCAAGAAATTTAACTGGGGACTCTATAGAAACTAAACACAGAAAAACATGGGAGATAAATTTTGATCTTTAATAGATTAAGGCTTAATCTAGTGTTGGCTAGGAGAAGCTGTAGGGCTGTGAAATTAAATTAGTTGATCTGTTAAAACTTAACAGATGAATCTTGTAAGGCAAGACTGACCAAATTCAGTTAAAAACTACATTTAAAGATGCTGTTGAAATGGAACTTGCATCACAGAGGAAAACCAGACAGATGGTCTTTAAATATGTCTGCTAGAATTGGGTCTCAACCTACTTGTAACTAAAAAAATAAAAATAAAAATGAAGGGGAAGGTTTAACTTGAATTAGGTAATTCAGTTTAACAGAATGAAAAATCTTAGTGAAGACATTGTAAAGAGTAGTTGCTCTATGACTAAAGAGGCTGAGAAAGGCTGTATGACCTTGTGTAAAGCTTGACCTGCTGCATTAAATGTGATAATGACAAATTTTGTTGCCTTCAGTAGGGCTTCAGTCCAGGTTAATACAAGTTAACTAAGACAAGTTCCTCCTCCACCTTCCCCGAATAAGGATGTTTGGTTTATAAAAATAAGAAATGCTAGGAATCACTTGGACTACCCTGAAGATGCTCAGGAGGAACTTTGCAAGAGTGATTGGCGATACTAAAGATTTTAAAATCTTAAAGAAAATATTGCCTTTAAAGCGGTGCAAGAAGACAGTGCCAAAAAGGCTTCAAAATAACCGCTGTGCTTACTAAGAAGAAACCCAAGCTGGTTGAGCTGGGAATTTAGTCATGTTCACTTTCCTGCTTGATATCAAGGGTTTTCTTACTGCACCTGATGTCGTGTTATTTCATTTCAGTTTTGGGGTAAATGTTCGTAATGGATAAATAGGTCCAAATAAGCCCTTTTTTTTTCTTTTTTTTTTTTTCCTTTTTTTTTCCTCCACAAAATATATCTCACTTTGATATGGCAGGGGAGCATTAAGAACAAGGCCTCTTTTCTGATGGGCATGTATGATGCATCAGGCATCTGTAAAACTGCTGGAAGATGGACATGAAATATTTTTCTTTCTTCTTAGGAAATGTTCTTTTCCTGAAACAATGCGGGCAGAGGACAATTGGTCTTCAATAAATATATAATGTATTCACTCCATTCCCTAAGAGTGTCTCTGTTTTTACTTTTTTTAATGCAAATGCTGGATTGCGTAATGGGCAGCATATTCAAGCTGTTCTCAGAAGTTTAGCGTTAGTTTTCTCAATTTCTGCAGAGTACCTAAAAACAGCTTTTACAGATCTGGTGTTTGAAGAAAGCAGAGGAATAATGCTCGAAATTACTGCTCATCTGAGTAATTTTGTTTTAAGATAATTTAACGAAGTGAAAAGACTGACTGTGTAAAATTATTGGTGTCCCATGTGGTGACCATATGTTAATTAATGGAGGAGGCCCACAAATACAGATGTCTTTGCATAGCTTTCCTGTACTAGAGAACTAGAGAAAAACAGTACTTGGGATTAGCAAATTCACACATTGCTAGCAGAGAGTAAAATGTCAGATTAGCTTGAATGGGGATGTTTTCTAGCTTATTTTTGCACTTCTGATTGCTTTCTGGGTTCTGATGTGGTTGATTTTTGGCCTATTTCTTTCACACAATTAAAACCAATATATTGCGTTTGTAACTAAGCAATTCTACCACTTTTCTTTTTTAAAGCATTCTGTCACCAAGTATTCAAGAGCCTAGACTCCTTGAATGTGGTGTTGAGTGCTACTTAATTTTTTTGTTTTGTTTTCTTGAGAAATATATCAGGTGTATAATCATATTGGAAAAATATTGAAACACTCTTGATAAACTTTTACTGATAAAGTTGTATGTCTCTTCCTGTAAATCTTGTATAGGCTGTTAACTTTCAGGAGACCCAAGATGAAAATCAGATGAAAATAAACTGTGAATAACAAATACTTTTCTTTAAATTACAGTGGGCTTAATAAAAGCAATTACCATTTAATTTGGTCCTAAAGATGTTTTTTCTGCTGTTGTGGTTGGGTTCTCCTGTTTTCATCAGAATAGAAAATAATTATTTCATATTTGTACTCCTTTTTGTTATCTTTTACTTTTTGTGATTGTGTTGATGCAAAACATGTTTAATGGACAAATTGTATAGTACGGACAATTTGGGGTTTCCAGGTGTTTGCTAGCTGTATTATGTTAAAATGCAGCATACTAACTGAAGGTTCCCCAAAAGATGCCTATCTTAGTTCAGAAAGTCTCACTGGAAAACCTATAAACATTCAAAACATCTCTTGATTGGTAAGTCTGGCCCTTGCCCTGTGGTCTCATACTCAAGGTCCTCTGGCATCATTTGTTGCTTTATCTAGCAGGGGCAGTTTGGCCAAAACTCAGTATATCTAGTAACTGTAAAACTCAAAGAAGTATGACACTCGCCTACTTTAAATTGCTGCCATTCATCTGCTTTCACTGTAAGTTTGTGCAAGAGTTTGCCCTAACTGTTCCTGCCTTTCTTGGTAAGGAGTACTGAGGCAGGAAATGCAGGCTAAAATACATTAGAGCTCAGTATGGTCAGTGGATTACTTACACTTTACTGTTATCCCTTTTATCTGCTGAGAAATATATAAAGAAACTACAGAAAAAAATCTGTAGTATACACACTAGGAAAGGCCTTATATCTGGGGAAGGGCAGAAGCCTGAGGATAAATAAGCCTTTTAAGCTGTGATTGCAGCTGTCTTAAGTTTCAAAGTAGGCAGTTCCAAAGACTTAGGAAAATAGATAAGCTTTAATGATGCCCTAATGAGCTAATAGACACACACTGGCCTATGAGTAGGAAACGAGCAGTAACAGTATCTGTCCGAAAGGATCTGTCAGACATTTTGCTTAGTGTCAAATGTTGGAATTTATTTTGGTGACAGATCTGTGGTGTCTTTATAGTACTCCACACTGTGGAATACATTACTTGGTACTTAATGTCCTAACTGGAAAACTCCTACAGACAGATGTATGAGAGTAAATACACCCTCCAATGTCTGTTAACATAAAATATGCAGTGGTCCATGTGAAAGATGCTGGGCCTCATTCTTGCAAAGGGAAACACTAGGTTTGGAGATGCTTTATTCTGAAAATAGGGGAACAGAAGTTCATCTTTTAATGGTTTGGGACATTGGTTACAATACCATGTCTACTACGGAAGGCTAAAAGGATATGGATGTACTACCCAATTCATTATTAAAAGTACAGTGATATGGTGTGGGAAATGATGTGTGGTCTGGAAAGTGAGGCCAAGCAGCTGTATGTGATAACTACTTAAGAAATAAGTGTAATGGTACCTTAACCCAATACGTCTTGTAGCACAGTAATCAGGAGTTAAGTGAAGAGTGTCGTTATTTTCATTATATCCACTGATTTGGTTTATTCCCAAGGTCTGTGGAAAAAAATGCTCAAAATGTAAAACATCAACTAGACAAGCATCATTGGGTGATATGAACGACAGTAAAACTAGAAGTTAATAGGGCAATAGGGATGCAAGAAATAACTACATGCAGGCTGGGGCGGGGGGGCAGAGATTGGGAAATAAGTAGCTGGAGAAACAAGTAAAAGTAACTTTCTCTAGGAAGCCCCAACTTTCAGTCTTGTTGCTGATCTCCAGAGTAGCAGCTTTGTCAGTTGTCTGCACTGATATCCTTTTCCTTTGAGGAACCTTTAAAACTTGACTTGTCAATCTCCTTTGAGATGGTGTGGTGTTGAATATCAAAGGAAAAAACCTTTTGCTGCGTTGTTCTCTGATCTGCCTTACTATCGCATTCACAATCTTTTCCCAGTTCTCTGCTCCTTTGACAAGGGATGGAAATCCTCTATTTTATGGTTTAGCAGGGAGTTATGTTACTTGTATAGTTCTGTTTGAAAAGCATAGCCAAAATAATTGTGAGTTGGATAGTAAGGAAAAACCCTTCTTTGACCAATACACGAGAACTTCATACAAGGTCAGTAAAGTTGTTCTCATGCTGAGGTGTGGCAAGTCACAGAGTGTTAGTAAGAGTTTTGTATACAGCCAATAAACTCCTTGCTCTGAGGCTTACGAGGTCCCTAAGCAGAATGAGTCTGTGTCAGGATGTTTGGTAAAGTTCTGATAGTGCTGAAATCAGCAGACAAGGATTAAAAAACCCCAACCAACCAAGGAAAACACCCAAGAAAATGAAAAACCCAACTTTATGTGAAATCCCATCCAAATTTCTGATCTTTTGGTCACATTATACAGCCACCTGATGCCTGTATGCTGCTGAGAATTGCTTGGAAAGTTTTAGTCCTGATGAAGAAGGCTGTGCAGCTGAGGTTTCAAGTGGTGTGGAAGCAGATTTGTATTCATCATTGTATGTTTCACAATTTATGGGGGGGGGGGGGGGGGAAGTTAGTTCTTCAGATTCTGGCCTTTAACCATTTACTATGGGTGGGTGAAAAAATATATGGCAATGTAGAAGTTTTATAACAGAAAACTTGTTAGGGTTTGAGTGTGTGTGAAGATGAAGTAGTGTTCTGTGTAACCTGAACTATGTGGCCTTTGATTTTCAACTGCATTCATGGATGCCAGAGGCAGCTTTTCTGCTCCAAAAGAATACAGTTGTCCATTCTTATGGAAGAGTAGCTGTTATTGCAGTAAATAGATGCTCAAATGCCAACCTCAGAATGGGGTCTTAAATTAACAGAATTATGAAGCTTTTTCATATTCAAGCTGCCTAAATACTTGTGGAGCCTCCTGCAAGAATCCACACTGCTGCTTTCTGTGGGCAAAGGAATGCTGATCTGAAAAAATAAAACACTAACTTCAGAGTATTAGCAAACCTTACATCTTTTCTTGGCAAGAGTGTGAGTCAGCATACAGAATGCCTGAATGACTGCATAAACCTGGAAATTGGAAGATTAATCTTAAAGCTGGGAGGGGAGAGATTTGGAGGTCAGAAGTGAAACAATACCATATGAGTCAATTCATCATTATGTACTACAAAAAGTGGCCTAATAACAGAGTGAATAGCATGAATACTGTTGTAACTCTTGTTGATTTTGCTGTTTCTTTTAAAGAAAAATTAGCAATAGGTTACATATGTGCTGAAGCTCTCATAACATTACTTTATAGTTTTCAATGTCTTGGTGTATCTATAATCTTGCAGTAAGGTGTGTTTTTTCTTCTCTGATTTGATGACATAATATTACCTAAGCATGAGTAACTTAGAGGGAAGTTAGCTTAATTGTTGCATTTCCTTGGCTTCATTGGTTTTGTGTTTTTGGAAGGTGATTTTTCTTTCTTTTTCAGTTTTGTAGCTCCTCATAGAAGATCAACGTTACCATCTATAAATCTAAACCAACGTATAATGGCAATGTCAATTGTATAATTACTAGGTCTGACTTTCTTAGGTACTGACTTCTGTAATAACTGCTGTAGGTGATGAGTTTTGAAAGCCCAATATTTTGGACTTTGAAACAGGTTTTCCCTGGGGGTCTAATTTATGTATTAAAGCCTGGACATACTGTCAGTACTGTCAGAAAACTGGGTATAAGAGCTAGTATGTCCTGGCTCCAGTAGTCTACAGATATTCTACTAGCTGTTTGGAGTACAGTTACACTGGAGTAGAACTGTAATTTGGTTTTGCTAGTGACTGAGTCGGGATTTGTCATTTCTATGTGTGTCTCTTCAGTAAGTAAAGCATTCTTGGTTCATCAAATGTCAGTATTACGGCTGAGGAGACACTGTAGAGCTATAAATACACATTTATTAAAATGTAATTGTTAATTATGCAGACATGTCTACTGGAAAAATGTTCCTTTATCAGAAGGCAATATGTGTCACTGGTTGTAAGTTTTCTAGTGAGTCAGTTTTGTGGAAAACCACGAATTCACAGGAAGTAAGATCCTAAACACCAAATGTTCTGGCTTTCCTACGCCTCTGAAACATACAGATTTCAGTCTCCAAGACCACTGGTTTGTGAGCCCCAGGTTCTAGGTAGCTCTGTGTTCGTGGCTGCCTTGGGGCTTAGAAACCTTCAGGGTTAGATGTCCTGCCTGCTTGGGTTCCCCTTCATACGTGAGTTTCCCTGGTTGTTTCCAGCCACTGCATTGTGGAAGTTGGAGTTGGATTAACTCCAGGATACAGCATTAGCTTGATGGAACATCCATCCCGTGAGATAAAAAAGGATAAATAAATATCCTTGGACACAGCCAGAGTTAGAGTGGGTATGGCGCTAGGCCGCCTAATCTAATGTTGCGGTGGACTCTTCTTTGAGCAGGAGGTTGGATTAGGTGTTCTCTGGAGATCCCATCCAACCCAATTTATTCTTTAATCCTGTAATCCTCTCTTGGATCTAAATTTGCGCCATGAAGCACGGGAGCACCAGCATCCCATACTGAAGCTGGAGTTGTTGGCTTGGAGTCCTCCGCAGGAATATGTGCCGGAGAGCGTAGGTCTACAGCTCTGACAGCTTGGAGCTCATAACTGAGGCTGGGGTCTCAATCATGGCAATGTGGATTAGTGTTATGTTGTCTGCCTTTGTGGAGGTAGACTCTCTAGATTTTCTTGCACAATTGCAACAGTTGGCATAATTTTGTATTTTGAAGCTACTAACCAAAACAGCTTTCTTTTCAGAATTAGAAAGTTTTCACAGACATAATTTTTCTTTAAAAAAAAAAAAAAAAAAAATCCATAGGAAAGTAAACTAAAACTATTTCTTCTAAATGATTGCATTTCTTATCAAACTCATGTCAATCCTGACAGATGTTTGTGAATCAATGATCCTGCTGTTACTATGATTCAGGCAAGGATTACATAGGTTAGCCAGAGATCTTGTAACAACGTTGTTTGTGAGTCTGGGGACTTTTCCTAAACTACCTTTGTGGGTTGTATGGATTTTGTTTTTCTTTGAAGAAATGAGTTGAATTCATAATTCATCATTACCATATAGATAATCCTGTTTTTTCTCCTCTGTGAACTTGAGTTTTATTAATATTTCAACTTGCAAAATGTCAACTTTAAAGCTGGAATATTTCTCAAATGTGAAACTCAGGATTATTTTTGCTAGACAGTACTAGAAAGGTATGTATCTGCCATAACATCAGGTTATAGTAACTTGATTACTATAACCATAGTACTGCTAACAATCAGGTTCCTATAACCTGATGTTATGGCAGATAAAACATTTTTTTTTTTTTTGGTAGAAAAAAAACCCAAAACAAAACCCTTGAAAAAATGTTTGTACTTAAAAACCTATTAGTAGCCAAGCATATGCTGTGAAGATCAGTGTCGGTGTTTGAAATCTTTTTTTTTATTTTCTTTTTGGAATGTTATTTAGACTTTGTCTGGATAAGGGATGGGAGACAGAGCTTTGCCATTGGTATGTGCACTTAACTAACTACAAATTAATGACAAAACATCTCTTAAAATGCAACTGAAGTTGTGCAAGACAAATGCAGCTAAGTATAACTAATTCCTCCTTGATATTTTATTACTATTGTTTCCCTTTCTTATTATCCTTTCTTTAGTATTAAAAACAATACAGAGATTAGCTTAAGCTATTGAAAGAGGATCTAGCGCTGTGTACAGCTATACTTCTCTGCTTGCCAGGGCCCTTTCCCTTGCTGCAGTTTTAGTTTCCAATCCCAGTAAACAGTTACAGACTGAGTAATTGTAACCTCTCACTGGCATTTCTTTTCATGTTTGTTCCCTGCAATAAACCAGCTTTAATTCCATTCATTTATTCAGTCTGACAGGTGGGTAACATCTTCAGTACAGCATGAGAATGGGTAAAACATCTTTTTGCTGGAAGCCTTGCAATTTAGGTAATTTTATTTATTTTAGTATAATAAACATCTAATCCATGGTCAGACACTGCCTGGAGCTTCTTTTTATTTGCAGTGTTGGAAGACATCTTATTCATACAGTTGCCACATGTCTCAGATAGAACCTTGCAAGTCTTGAAAAAGACTGTGAGCCAGAAACAATTGCAAAATCAATTCTGCAAGAGGTCCTTTCCTTTTGGAAAGGTTGCCACTTATCTGGGCTCCTTATTTGAACTGCCACATGTAAGTAAACCCTGGCTTCAAGCTTTTAAGCTGACCATCAAAAGAAATTAAACAAAAAAGAAATTTTGGGAGATCAAGGTAAGCAGCAAATTGAAAGTCTTTGAAGTTAAATATCCAATACTGGCAATTAAGGAAATGTTGATGCTGACATAAATTGTGTCTTTTCAATTATAAGTGGTAAGAATCTTATACCCTTCCTTAGCTTTTTCAGAGCTGGCTTAAAATTACCTGTCTTTTTAAAAGCTTTCAAATTATTCTCCTTGAAATGAGTGGGAACAAATCTGCTTTCTAAAGAATTTGGAATTGCTGTGTTGTTTTTGTTTGATGACTCGGATTCACAAGGAAAGATCACACAGGCCTTGCTTGCTTAACTGATTAAACAAAAAGAGTAATCATCCCTTTACTGGGACTCTTCAGTCAATAGTTGGGTGTTGCCAACCTATTTTAGTCCATTTGGAGTGAAGACCTGAGACCTAGTCTGCCAAGCCTCAAAAAATCAAGTTTCCCCAGCCTGGATTATGTTTTATTTACTCTTTCGGTGAGATGGGCTGGCTGTTGGCTGTCAGATCAGCTGGGTCTCTGTATTGTGGTCATCCTCCAAACCGTGATGGACCAGGGCAGCCACTGCTTGGAAGGGCTTTCTCTGTTGATACTGGAAAGATGAAACTCTTTTTGGCCCAGGTCAATCCACCTTCCTAGGAAAGCTGCCTCCCTCTGACCATAGTGGGCAGTTTTTCTATAATATGTTATCCATCTCCGCTTATACCTGTGGCAGGCTGGTGCGTGACTGTTTCAGGAAAGAAGTGGGTGGTCTGCAGGTAGGTTGAGTAACACAAACTCACCTCCTTGTCGAATCGTCTTTTACCAAAGCTTCCAGGTAGAAAAATAGGGAATAAGGGCACTTTTGTATAGATGTATGCTCTCCCTTCTGCATCTCTTACCTGGGTGAGCAAAATCTCTCACCTGGCCACCAGGTGGGGGCATTGCTAAGATATTGATTAATTGGCAAATGCATATCACATCAGTAAGTCATTTGCATGTAAAAATTACCTCCTCTGTCTTTTATTCCATGTTTTTCTAAACATTGCATGTGCTATGATAGATGAAATGCCTGATTGTCCATTGATTTGGTATAACAGGAGAATACCTTTAAGAAAACACCCAATAACTTGGTAAGATTTCAAAGGATTGCTGCAAGTATAAAGGCAGATTTTTCTTTTTTTTAAGCTTTCTGGATGTTGTTTCTTATTTTTGGTTCCTACTTCCCACTGTTGGACATAAAAGGCTGGATAGATGCTTTTCCCCTTATCAGTTTTATCATTTGTTTACCAGATGCTGCTTTGGCAAGCATTACAAAAGCCTGCTTTTATTGCATATGAAAATACAGTGTAGGTTGTGTTCTTAATTTGATAGCCACCATCCGTTTTCATGATAGGTTGAATTATCCCATTATGTTTTATGAAGAAAAAGTGTTTGATTCTGTTTTGATTTTGTTCTTAATCCTTTAAGGCAGCTGAGAAACTAGGAAAATTCTCTGTGAGCTTAAGAAAAAGGAAAAAAAAAATCAACCTGGTTTCAAGTTACTTATACTTAAAAGTTGTTTAAATACATTATTGGAAATTAGGTTTTGCCATTTATAAACTGGAAAAAAAGATGTAAACCTGTAAAATCCATGGTACCTCATTGATGTAAATGTACATACTGTTCTACTAGATTGAAACTTTCAAAATGTAACTTTGAAGTCATAAATTATGGATTCCTACATTAAATAGATGATTACTTAGGATGTTTTCTGAAGATTTGGTTTTTTTATTTTATTGAGCAAGACCTTCCTTGCTCAATAAGGAAGATATATAACTGCATGTTTCTAAATAAAAAGTAGATTAAATGCTTTTCCTTAGTGTAAAAAAAATTAATGAATAAAAAGGGAAAAAAAGAGGTCATTTAGAAAACTGTGATGTTACTTAGGTAGAAATTGGGCAATTTTTAGTCTGACATTAATTCATACTGTGTCTGTAATCTTTATCATGAGAGATAAGATAGAAAATGTCCGGTGGTTTGCTGACCTGATAAAGAAAACAGATTTGATGAGAAGCAGCAGAATGAAAACAGATAGGATCTGCTTTATGGGTCTCTTTGTAGCACTTCAATAAGGTAAAAAGAGTACCAAAAGATGCCTTTAGAATTGCTACTTTTTAGCATTTTTTTTTTTTTTTTAAAGCATCAGGTTCCCTTTTCTGCACTTCTTCAGGCAAAACATGGGATTACCATGGCAGTAATGTTACCCAGATCTTAGGTGGATAAGAAGTTCTTACATATCACCTACCTACCCATCTTACTGTTTTTCAAAAGAGATAAGTGTCATTATCCTTATTATTCAGATGAGGAAACTGGAGCAAAGGTGGATCTATTTGCTAAAGTTCATTTTTGAAGGCTAGAGATAGGTCTTTCAGTTTATTTGAAAATATACTTAAATTCCTTGTACTGACCTGCATTCACTTTCAGTAGGGAAAAAGGCATAATAAAACTTAGCAAAAAGCATGGGGTTTTGCAGGGTGGGATGGGATCAGGTATGCAAAATAACTTTTCTATATAGAGACCCCTAGTTTTTATTTGAAAACTTTGATTTCTTAAGAAACAAGTGAGGAAACTGAAAGCATAGTCAGTTCTTTATCAATTTATCTTCCCACAATTTATCTTCCCACTCTGAATAACACTGTTCAGAGTATATAGTCACCTAATTTAGTCAAGCTGTCTTTCTATAATTTGCTTCTGCTCCCTCCTCAAGCAGGTTGTCTTTTGCCTTTGAATTTCTGTTGTCCTTTTAAATTTTAGCTAACTCTCCCTTTGGTTTTGATAGAGTAGACCGTGACATGGATAGCACATAGGCGTGTGTGTGTATAGATAACAAATGTATATGTTCTGTATATATTCTCTATGAAGGTGACTGGGTTGCTATCTATATATTTAATCCTGTCATCACAAGGTTTTTTGGTTTTGTTTTTTTTGTCATCATATCAGACAGAAAACCCTTATCTTGTTTATCTTTTGGCCTAGATATGTTATCAATATATATAAACTTGTGAAATGTCTTGTGAAATTTGTTAAATCTAAGTCCTCAGAAAATATTTCCCTGGTAACCTTTCTGTATTTGATAATGTATTTTAAACAAGTGGGTAAGGGACATTAAGCAAGGAGATATACAGAGCAAATAATGCAAATAGTTACGCTGAGCTCTGTATCGCAAAGTTATTAAGATGCAAATTTGTATTTGTTCATATTTCTACTTGTATATCTTACTTCTGAATTGCTTTTACTGTCCTTTTCACTTGATCTTACAGGAGGAAAGATAAAAGCCCTTAATGTGTAAGACAAAAGTTGATGATGTGACCAGCAGCCCATGCCAATGGTCCATAACCCCTGATTAATATCAGATCCTGAGATAATATTAAGGCATTGAAGGGGGTTGGGGACATACCTAAATGAAATACCAGACAAGTAAGAAAGAAGCCTAAGTATAAGCAGTCATGACATTCAGGTCAGAACATCCTGATGTTGTTTCAGGGGTGGTGTTGCTTAGGTTCATCTGACTTGACATTTCTCCTGCCATCTACAAAATCCAACACTCCCGAATCTCTACCTCCTGGCACTTCTGTGTTTCCTAAACTGTAGATTTCTGCAACTGTTAACTTGGGTTTAGAGAGACCTTTTATTAATTTATATGTCTCTTTTCCCTCTCTTGGTTTTCTTTGACAGCTAACCAGAGTGCAGCATCAGCTTGTCATCTACTGCTGGCTTTTCTGGAGAGGGCAGTGGTGCTCATCCTTGTCCTCTAACTCTCGTTTACTGTGCAGGTGTTCCCCTTACCTGCTGTCCAGGTGGGACACTGGATCATAAGGGAAAATACAGGTTTGGAGAATACAAATGGCAGTGGTAGATCTAAAATGGGATTCCAGTAGGATGAAGTACAACACGCTTCCAAGTATTTCTGCCATTTTGGCTGACAAAGGGATCCAGCTATACAAATTACATCCACAGAATAGGTGGGAAAGTAAACTTGTAAAACCAGTCACAGCCTTGCTAAAACTCTGAGCTGCGTGTCCACACTTTTGTTCTATTCCCAGGTATCAGTAATGGAGTGACAGGTAATTTTTAGCTGGTAGTTCCATTTACTCCCTCAGAATTTGTGAAAACCATTATTCCTTGGACAGAAGAGAAGATGCCAGGGGCAACGCTTTGCAGTGCCAGCTACTTCATTCCAATTACAAAGAAGAGTTTCAGAGAGATTTATAAATATATTTTTTTTTCTCCTCATCTTAGAGGTTCTTTTCTTCTGATTTTTAAAAATGTATTTATCTCTGCCTGTATTTTTCTAGATACTCCTCCTATGGCACTCACATGCTAATTGTATTTTTTTTTTCCCACTTCTGCAAAATATTTGTGATCAGTCTGTGCAACAGAAATTATCTTGGAAAAACCTCATTCCAAGAGCGGTGTATCTTGACTTCGCATGTATTTGTGTCTTGTGGATAGGTTTTCTGTTGTCTGAGACAGCATTTTATGACCGAGGTATTTTTCATCTGATTTTCAAGAAATATTTCTGGTACCATGGAAAAGTTGAGCTTGTGCTGTAGCCTCTGAAGTCACTTTCCACCGCTTAGGTACCTATTTTGCAAAAAGCTGTAGGAATATAATGGTTTATTTCTAGTAAGAGTTATTTGGCCAGTTTGAATAAAATTTAGCAATGAAGTTAGAAATGTCTCGGGAAAGAGACACAGAGGCAGTCTGACTGCCTAGGCATTACTTTCTAAGAGGCTAGGCTTAAAAACGTTTGACTTTTCTTAATTCTCTGTTGCAACTGGGTCTGCCAGTTTGCAATGTCTGAAGCGGTAATAGAGGGAGAAGATTTTTTGCTCCTCCCTTCTCATGTAACCTCTGTGTCCTGGGTAGCTCGTGAATCCTCTTCTGTTCCTCTGAAAGGCCATGCAGCATCGCAGGGTTTTAGCAGGTTGCTCTAATGATCTCCAGGACAGGGCTGAAGGACAACTGAATAAATAAGCCCTTTGACAGATTCTGAGGACCCCCTTGCAAATCATCTAAATGAAGCTGCAGGAGCACATTTAATTAGCACACAAATTAAAATCAGCAAATGAAGCTCAAACCAAAACCAAGGTGGCGAGGAGCTTAGGAAACCAGGAGAGAGTCAGCACCTCAGTGCCTGAGTCGCTTAATGGTTTAGGACCATGCATAAGAAACATCAAGGGGTAGTGCTGTTCTGCTGGCATGAACATCCCAGGCATTCACTGTAGACAAAAGTTGCACCCAAAGTGCAGTAAGATTACTCCTGCCTAGATAGCGTTACAACATGAAGCAAGATGTAATGAAGGGATGGAGGAACAGGGGAGGAAAGATGGTTCCATTTTACTTTGTCATTTATGATGAGGTTTCTTTAAGAAAGTAATTCTAAAATTAGCTGAGTGTATGTCTGAATTGTTTTGCTCAAACCCATGAAATGATTTTTTTCAGAGCTGTCATGCTGATGCACAGATGCAGTACTGGAACTTTTGGGAGCAGAGAAACAGGAAAAATAACTTTCTTTTTTATCCCCTGTGGATGTTTCAAATGCCCAGAATAAGTATTTATGACACATGCAACCATTCTTGAAATCAAAGGCTCATTAGAGCTGCAAATGAAATCCACTAATTAAATGGTTAGTTATAAGTTTATTTTTAACATTATTTTTATGCTGATGTCCACAAACCGACTCGGTTAGGGCCCCTATATTGCCGGTGCTGTAGAGATCTAAAGGAACCATCTTTCCTACAGAGAGCTCGTCTATAAAACTTAGGTTTGCTGTTTAAGATACATTTTTTTCATCATCTAGACTAAAGGATCTACTGACACTGGACAACGCTGTTTTTGCTTTTCACATCTGTATTCTTTTCTCTCTGGAAAAGCTTTGCTCTTCTCTTTCTTTTGCTAAGAGAAAAAGCCCTGTTGCCAGGGAACAAGTGTCCAGCACACACTGGTGTGTCCTCTATCAGATATCAAAAGCACGCATCCTAAATGTTATCACGTGCATACTGGGGATGAGTCTTACACAGGAGGGAAAGGAAAGGTGGAATTGGCCAGCCTTGGTGATGTTGAAACCCCACCCAAATCATTCATCTACTTTCCAGTAGTCCTAATTCCAGCTCTTTGTTTTACTTTTTTTTTTTCCATAGCCCAGACAAAGGATAAACCACTAGACTTAAAATTTATTTTTTTTTACTTATTTAGAAGCAAAGTTTGTTCTTCCATTTTAAAATCAGTCTGATGCTAGTGTTACGTGGTTAGGACATGCAGAAAACCTTTAGAAAAAGAGCAGCCCAAGGTTTGAGCCAGATGAGGCTGCGGGTGTTGCTCATAGATCTGCTCTTGAAACTGTGAGCATCCATTCCGTCGCTGAGGGGTACCACGGTCTCTGTGGCACGTGCCTGGAGCAGCAGGCAGAGGCATTCGGTACGTAGTTAGACTGTCCTTAGCTGTGTGCCTGGCTTTTCTCCATGCCGTAGAATTAAGCCTTCCAGTTCACAACTTGAAGCCTTTTGGAGCTAGGCGGCTGGCAACGTGTTAAGCAAAAACCTCCCAGGGGAGGAAGAGGCGGTCTCTGTGCGATCCTATAGTCGGAGCCGTGTGTGTATTGTCAGCTGTCAGCAGTATATTACCAGCATATGGAAAGGGCACCTCTGGAGTGCAGAATGCTTCTCTTGTTCGTTACCTTCTTGACATTAGACATCCTGTGTTAAGGATGCTCCGGGACAGATTTTTTTTGTACCTTGCACACTGTGTTGATGTACTTGCACGTGTTTCATCAGCACATTTAAGAAAAACTTCAAACGTATCTGTTGGTGCTTTTCAGGTTAGTTGATCCTGAAATGGTTTGTGGCTGCAAGTAACTTGGAGAGAGGTTGGAAGTTAAATATAGCTAGATAACATTTAGTTCGAGAAGTTTGTAAATGTTGAAGTTTTAAAAAGCCTAAGAAGTTGAAAGGAAATGGATAAATGTTATAACAGCATTATCACTTATACCATAAGCATAAAAGTATACATTTGGTAGACTTTGGTATATTGGGACTTTACCCTAGCATAAATGGGTTATTGACCTAAATTAGCATTTCTGTTGTCTTAGAACAAAGCAGAAGCAAAAGAAGACATTCAGAAATAATCAAGTACATCTGTGTGCTAGTATGCCCTCTGCAAAGTTTCTGGATTGGGTCCTTATATGGGAGAGTTGCATCCAGTGACTGCTACTGCAAGGAATGCTTCTGCTCCTCCGGTCATCCACAGATCATCATGAACAGAAGAGGAGAAAATGGTCGTGTTTCTCCCAAGCTATTCAGCAGCTAGCCTAGGCCTAGCATTGGTCAGGAAGCAACAAGAGAAAGCATTTGTGACTTTCTTTCCTGGCATTTCTGTTTGCTGATTTCCAACCGTAAGCACTTTTCCTTTTTTATTTTGCCTCCGAACCATTTTAAAATTGGTCTTCCTCATATTTTTGTGTTGGTTTTGAGCATTAAAAGCTAACTCACTTTGGGGGGGGGGGAGTCTTTTTTTCTTTTAGTTCTCAGTCTCACGATGCCGCACTGTGCTGGAGATTACTGTCTGTGGTGCAGTAAAAAGTCGTGCTTTTTGGCTTGACAGAGCAGTGTTACGGAGAACTAGTTCAAGTCCAAAGCCAGTAGTGGCATGTCAGCAGAGGGAAGCAGCTAGGTGTCCTGCAGTGATGGGAACCAGTGCTGCTTTTATCAGCCCTAGTGTTAGGACCTCAGCTCCACAGCCCCAGCCTCTGGTTTAACTCAACTTGTAAAACTGTTTCTGCTTGGAGAAATATGAACAGTAAAAGGTAAAGGTGTTTCTAATGATAAGAAATGCTGATGAACAAATCAAGACGATTAGGGAGTTTCACTCACACCCTCCTCGCTCGCTCTCTACTGGGGAATTGTCATAAATCATAAAAGTCACTGTCTTATTTTTGAGTTTTGCAAAACTCAGCTATGTTATCTTGCTCATCTCTCTCAAGGATTAAGATTACAGCCAGGTATTCTCCCCTTTCATTTTAGAAAAGAATACAACTTGCAGAAAAATGTACTCTTCTTTATCTTGTCTTGGTAGAGCTGTGTGCAAACAGCTTGCATTGTCCTCAGCTGATTGAGTTTATTGAACGGGGTATTCTGAAAAACAGACTTTTTGTAGATATGTTGTTATTCAAATTTTAAAGTATTATGTATTTGTGATACTCAGGTGAGGCTTCTGTACTGCTCTTGCCTCACACAATTTAAAAAGGTTGTCCAAAAGTCTCCTGCAGGGAAGAGTTGCCTACATACTGTTTTTAAAAAGTTAGCTTCCCTAGGAACTCACAGACAGAAAGCTGGAATTTGTTTTCATGAGCCATACTCTGGGGGATGTTTGACATCCTTTTACATTTGTATAAAGCAAACAAAAGGAATGTCGGTATGAAACAAATTCATTTATGGTTTTGAATGAATATTCATTGTGTTATTCACCTCTCAGGAGCATTTCGCACAGAATCAGAGATTTGCAGTTTATTTAGGTGATTCTGATGACTAGTGAACAAGAAATTGTTTCCTATTTGTAAAGCAGATTTGCCTGTTAAATAGTTTACTTGTTCTGCCAGGTGGTTGTTTCCTCTGAGTTGTTATTTAGCAGCATGTCAGTATCGCAAAACCACTAAAAATTAGTTATTAATTGTGCTTTGCTTGACCTCTTTTTTAGAAAAGGTTTTTCACAGATTTGGAATTTATTTCTGTATTAACATAAAAATTAATTTTGTTATGCTTACACAGACTTTCTTCAGGGTGATTGAAATAGGTAGTTATGTAGTGGAAAAAATGGTAAACAAAACTGACTTTTCAGTTTGCATTTCCCTTGATAATTTTGGATGCAGTTCTGCCTGGTGTCATACACGGTATTTTGCTTATACAAATAAGCAAACCTACCGTCTCTCAGCAATTTCATTGCTTAAGCATTGGAGAAGATACTTAGTGAAAATGCATTTAGGAGCTTTTCTCAGTATGCAAGCCAATTTTTATATGACTGAAATTGCTTCAATGATTTTTATTCTACAGCATAATTGTTAGTGATAGACTTATGGACCACCCACTGAAATAACATTTTTCAGTGAAGGTTTTGCCTGTGGAAAGCTGTGCCTTCTTATAGCATAGAAGGGTACTTAAAAGTGTTTTTTAGGCACAGAAGAAGTTTTGCTTGCTCTGTGATCTTAATAAAGATGGTGTAAACTTTCAGTGTTAATAGTGACTGAATATCTTAAAGCAAGTCTGCTAATGTTTTCCTGTAGAATATTAATTAACCTCTTCTATGAAGAATATATGGTAATACATTCTCTTACAGATATATTTCCTCATTAACTTAAGACATGGTCAGGTTTCTGGTGCAGGCTACTACTTTATAAATTCCCAAGTTAATATCTCCAGATATTCACTGTTCCTTCTGAAGTTTAATACTGTCTAGTGATTATTCAGTATTTTGCTACTTCTCTTAGCATTACTGCTTGTTAAGTGACAGTAACATTATTTGTTGATTAGTTGTGTTACTTTTCTTAATGAATGTATCTTCAGGTAGATGTCAAGATTTGAAGAGGCTAGAGAAAGGGTGAAATTAAACAAGGTCTATTTGCTTCACAGGAGCTTGGGATTTCTTTATATGGATTCTTCATTATAAATTTTCAATTTTCTTTTAATTTAGAAACAAATACAGATGAAGCTGGATTGATATATTGTGATGCCTACTTTTTTCTTTTTTTTTTTTTTTTTTTTTTTTGCCAATCCTTGGGAAAGGGAGCTTGATTTGATGACTTGATTGAAAGTTAATTGTTACTAATAGATTATTGAGGGATCACTTAATAATAAACCAGGAGGTCTATAACACTTTTAAGCTCTGTATGAAAAACTGTTTTCTATGAAGGTAAAGAAGTCTTTGGACTATTCTGGAGACAGGTAGACAAAAAGCAAAAAAATACCCTTTTCATTAAAGAGAATGCTAATTTCTTGTCTTCCAAAGATTATTATTTCACATTCAATAATTTTTCTATTTTGATGATATATGGCTAATATTAAATGTATTCTGTTAACATTTGTTTACATTATCTCTGAAATACTCTGCATTTTAATAATTTTGAAGGTGATATAATTGACAGATGGAAGTAGCAGCCAGCCACAGGTCCTGTCAGTGTGCAGATATACTTTGCTAGGATTACTGAAACGACAGACTTCAACATGCCTTGGCATACAACATGCTATGGATGATTGGCTGTCCTAGGCACAGGATACAGCTGACCCAGTAACCTATGAATATCGACATGCAGTTTTGCACAGTATGCTATGAATGACTGACCTAAACATACACAATATGTAGCTGACCCAGTCATCTATGCATGTTAGCAATATGTTCTCACAGTGCTAGTGTGATATTTCGTATATTAAAGTCAGCAGAGTGTCCTAAGAGCTTGGTTCTCCATCAAAACTCCAGAGTCCATCTCAAGCTTCGTGGCACGTGTGAAATATTTCTCCTGTGCTAGGTCTGTGTGCTCATGAGCTAAGCTATTATTTCAGATTTAGAAATGTTGGGATCTTGGGACAATATCTTGGGATATTGCAGGGTCAAGAGACTGCTTTGTTGTAATCAATGCCTTGCCCTCAGTCAGTCCAGAGTCACCTACAGATACGGTGACTCTTGCAGGCTGCTTTTAACATGGAATTAGGTTGTGCTTTAGGATTTTGTTGTTCCTGATGGGTTTTACCTCAGTTTACCCATTGTTATGCTTTGCCCTCAACTGCTAACAGAAACTGAGCTGTTAATGCATCGAATTTAACATCAGCTCAGCTCTTCAAATTGAAGTTTCAGATTTACCTTAGACTTTAACTTATTTGTTTTCTGTAGTGATGGGGCACTCCTCCCTCTAGCGCAGTGTGGCTCAGGTTCTTTGCTCAGCGCAGATTCTGGGCTGTGTTATCTGGTTACCTGCAACCAGATTATACTATTGCTTTCTAGTGAAGTCTGTGGGCAATGTATTTGGGTATATAATAGTAAAGCTATAGGGAGGTGCCTCAGTTTCTGCAATGCCAGCAGTTCTTTACTGAGCCTGATTTCGGGTCCAACGTTTGCTGATTGCAGGGGACATTTCTATAGCAGAATGAAGGTGGGTTGTGTGAGCTTAGGAAAGACCAGGATTTTCCCTTCATGACAGGGAGATAGGAAGGGATGCTTGTGGGAACAGAGCAAATGAGAGCTAGAAGGAAAGCTGGTTCTTTGATGGTTTTTCAGGGTGCAGGGTGCCAAGTTACAACTATTGTCTTTCCCTAATTCATTTGATTGACCAGTTTGTCCATTTTTCCTTTTCAGTTTAAATGAGTCAATAATAGATTTCAGCAAGAAGGGAAAATGACTCTAAGAAATTAATGTTGTCCTGCTAATCATCTCTGTAAAATCTTCCCTTTAAAATTCAGAGATTGACTTGTGGTCTCAGAAGTCTCTGGCATTAACTAGAGATGTCGCTGTATGGGCAGCTCAAGTATTTACAGTGCTCTGTTCATCTGACATACCTGCTTTTAAAGGTTTACCATAAGCAGCTGGCTGCATACCCTCCTTCTACCAGTGGGAGGAAGGAATGAAGAGAGTAACAGAAGTAGGAGGTGAAGAGAAATTTGTCACACTGTTTCTCCTGTTGCTTTGTTTGTATGTTGAGAAACACTAAAGCCAGTACATAGTGCTTTCTGTATGAACCGAAGATGGGTTTTGGTACAGGAAAATGATAGTAGCTAAGAATATATAGTCTTGATTTAGAATAAAATAAAAATATTTGGATGACTGCTCAGGAGCATGTCACCAGTGTATTTTGTGTGCATGTGTACATGAGTGTGCTTGTGTATTCCCCAGTGGCCTTCAGGTTTTTGCCAATTTTGGTACCCATTTCTATTACTCTAGCCTATACAGCCTAAGTATTACAGCTTAATCAGGGTAGAGGTAAAGTTGTTGTGATTGCTAAGATAATGAAAGAGAGTTAGAGAAGCAGGAAAGTACAATACTGAGCCCTTTTGGAGTATTTCCCTCTACATAAAAACAAGTTAAGACGAGAATGTCACTGATGCATTGCAGATAAAAACTGTCTAATTTGAGCTGCTGCATGTTATATTCAAAATGGCTCCAAACCCTATGTATCTAGTCAAATTTCTCTCTGATGTCCCAGAGGTAGGTGTTTGCGCTGTAATCACAACTAAATTCTGATGCTTAAAAAACACACCTAGATTTTAACATTTTATGTCCTAGGATTATCCTCTTGGTTCCTGAAGACTACTGTCTGGAATACATGATAGAGAAGCTGTATAAGTTAAAAAAATAAAAAAAGAAAGAAAGAAAAACAAAATCACTTGCTTCACTTGATGGTATGTAAAAGTTACCTTATTGGAATGACTAGTCATATTTCATTATTTCTGTTCTTGAGTTAGTGTGTATTTGTGTTTTTATGTTCTTTTTTTTTTTTAAAGGAAAACTATGCTAAACATTTAGTAAGAAATAGCCTGAACATACAGTTTACAACAAATGTGGCCTTTTTTTGCATTTAAACCATTGCATGTGGGGATGGGTAGTACCTTATTACAGGCCCAAAACAAGGCAAAAGGTTTATAGGTGTCTTGTGAATCTTTGTAGGATGTGCATGTTGGAGAATGGGATCCTAACTTTGGCTGTCATGACTAAAAGCTTAAATTTGGAGCTATGCTGTACAATGCCCTATGAAACCACCAAAACCCACTGTGTAAGACAGAGAGGGAGAGTAGATTACCCTGTGGGTCCCTTTAATAACCCAAGGACAAGGGTACTGTCCTAAAGGTAAAGCAGCAAGATCTTAAATCTCTTGTGAGTTTTATGTTCCCTTGTCCAGTATATGCTGGCAATTGATATTCTACATGGCAGACAAATAAATCTGAGGACTGAAATGCAACAGTTTCTGTTCTTGAAAAGATTAACCCAGTCTCCAAAAATATTTCCAGGCTTCCATGCAGTGACTTTTGAATTGGGGCTTTCGGTATTACTAAATGATTAGATGGGACCTGGATTATACTCTAAAACTGAGGAGTCTGTGGATTCAGTGATCTGGGTTTGGGCCAATATTTCATTTATTGTGTCTCTGTTCTTTCCCTGAACTTCAGTCTTTTAAGTAATGGAAGCTGACTGTGTATGACAAATGAAGATCATGATAATTGTGTGGAATTGGATGGAAATCAAACCTAGCATGAAATTTTTAGGCACTTGACTGATCCCAAAATATAAGTAAACAGGGAAAGGGAGGAGGACTGAGTTCCTAAATTTTTAATAGAGTTACCAAGGATATCCTGACAGATGTGTTTTGGACTGAGAAGAGGTATATAAGTAAAACCATCGCTGTACTGTTTAGTTTTCTCTGGTGCTTGGGAAATGCATTTAGTCAAGGCATGAGTTATTAATTGCATTGGGTGAAGACTTCCATTCCTGTTATAGATTTCCATTCAATAGCTCTGAGATCTTGTGAGAAGAAGATAGGATCTGCTAAGCAGGTATCAGATATTATTTTTCGTTGTCTGTAGAGCAAAGCTGCCTTGGGATGGTTCGGAGGAGTGGGCAAACCTCAGTATCATTATCTCTATATGGCTTAAGTTGCCAGTTTGGGCAAATGGTTTATGATAAGAGGCAATTGAAGGTGGTTCATTTTAAATTTTAGTTAATTTTTAACTGAAGTTTCATTACTGCTGCTGTCATAAGATACGTATGCTATTCTTTGGCATTGACTAATGCAGGCAGACCTTTTGCCCTTGGCCTCTTCAAATATCATAAAAATCTTCAAAAGTAATAATAAGTCTTTTTAGAACTCGATCTCTTCCCCCAAAGACAAAAGCTTTTTGATTTTATAAAACATTGTTTTTACTAAGAGCTGGTATTTTTCAGATGCTAACTCAGGTATTTCTACTGAGGGTGTTACTTTTTCGGATAAGTTGATTTCCTGCACTTCTGTGCACCTCATGTTTTGAAGTAAAAGCTACTCAGATACCTCAGGGTGCTCCAGCAATAAAACAATAAAGTATTTCCTTACGAATATTGCCACTTTCCATAGTTTTACAGGGAAAAGAAAAGACTAATGATGGCTTTATGGATTAGTCACAACAACAAGATCTGGCACAGCTTCCAAACAGAACAGAAAAGGTGAGCAAGGTCTTGGAAGCTGACCCCAGCACCGAACTGGCTGTACTCTGCTGCCCTTGAGCAAGACAAAGACCAAGAGGCCAAGGATAGACAGTGTCTAGAAACCAGTGCTACATGGAGGGGTTAGGCTGTATGCATATAAAAAAAATAGAGGAGGTAAGGGTGGAAATTTCTTATGTACATTGGAGAAATCTAGAGAGCTGGCCAGGTGTTGCTTTGGATAATTACGGTAGGGTTCCAGGAAACATCGTGTAACTAACTTATAAAAGCATCAGATGTTCTGAGTGATGTCAGACCAACAAGTTCTCTGCAGTACTTTCTGTGGTTCTGCAAGGCAGAGAAATTTGTATTTCTATTGCTTTTCTGTATCTAGATGAATAGTTTAATAAATGCTTGTAGTTTTATCTGCTACCTGACCAGTAAAAGGAGAGATTTGAAATTTCCTTGCAGCGCTCGTTGCTCAGAGATGCTTTCAGATACGATGAGTGGAAGAACTAATGTGTCAGAATAGCTGGCGACTCTCAGACTTCACAGGCTAAATATCTGCTTGTAGCCCTATCTTCAGTATAGAGCTGCAAATGTCTAAATACAAAATAATATGTAAAGAAACTGATGATTTTTGCATAAATTACAAAGATGTAAAATGTGTGAGGGTTTTCATTTTTCTTTCATTATGTATTTATCTTTTTTTTTTTTTTTTTTTTGGAGTTGATACATTTGAATGTCGTCATTTGTAGCATGGTTACCCTACTGTTTGCTTTGATTATTCAGCCACTTGCACAGATATGTGGCAGAACATGACTCTTAAATGGTTTCCCGAGTTACCATCTGCCAGCTGACACCGTAAGTAACTGTGTGCATTCCCATAGCCCAGCACAGTTGTAAACTGAAATACATTATCAGCCTCAGTGAAAAAGTTAATAGCAAAAAAACCACACACCCCAAAAGCCAATCAAACAAAACCCCCCTATGCTGCTATTTCCTACATTTTTTAAATTTTATTAAGTACATGTTATTTATGTATGAAGGTATAAATATGAGCAGGCATGGTGACAAAGCTGGTGGTTAGTGACTGTAAAATCATCAGAACTTAATTGTTTGGCTGTCTCCATACATCTAATTTAGGATGCTGTTGCCTGAATTATTGTTTGATATATTGATGTCAAGCATCTTAGGGTCTAATTCTCATATTTGGATATGGCAATACGTAGTCTGACGTAGGGCTGCGGCATTAAGAATGTAAATCATCAGAGTGGACACATTTTCCAGCTGTACTAATGTTTTTGGGTTTTTTTTATTTATTCTTTATTTCATTATTTATGTTCTTACTTTTGGTATGATAGGAGTGCTCTATTGGCGATACACCTTTAATATCAGATAAACTCTTACCTGCCACAAGGAGACAATCACCCCAGTCCAACAAAATGTAAGACTCTGTGCGTATAATAGGATTTCTATCTCTGATATGCTTTGGGTAGAAGTTGTTGTGGGTTTTTTGTTTTGTGGTGGTATTTTTATACTGAAGAGCTCATCATGGAAAAAGAAATTAAAAAACACTTGACTCCTTTCTACTCTGCAGTCAAGGGCCCGCCATATCAGTTTGAACACACAAGTGCAAAACAAAGTAAACTCACCAGGAGTGGGAAACGTGCAAGGGTGCAACTGTGCACCTCTTGTTTTGCTGCATTTTCCTTTGTGGGGACTATTACAAGATTTCACTAATAGGACTGCCAGTAACTCTCATGGTGCTTTTTATTTCCTAATTTTATTTTGGCCTTTCTGATTATTGTTTAGTCTGTGTCTGATACTAGCTTCTGATTTTCCCCCTTCACTCAGGCCATTAAAATGTTGCTCTAGGTATTGTCAGACAATAATTTATTCATCCATTATTGTTTTGTGTACTGCATATTACCTTGTGCAATTATTTAATTAAAACATAATTGTAGGGTGCCAACATACCAAAACAGACAGATGAATGTAAATTTCACTTTAAAGTATAAAACATTTGGGTTTAGCTGTAGAAGGGAAGAGATTCATTGACTGTAAAAAGAACTGGCTTTTGGGAATGATGCTTATCTGCATCAATACCATAAATGCATTTTACTTTGAAAATTTCCCCAGAGGGTTCATGAGGCTTGTTTGTTTGCTTTTTGCTATAAATCTGGTTGGGCTCAAGGGTTCCCATTAAGCCAGTGTTATGAATACACGCTTCTAGTGGAATTACTAAAAAAAGCTTTTCAGGTAATATTACAAATATAATTACAATTGAATGTTATTAGTTATTTAAACTAAATCACATGCCGGCAGAGGTTGAAGTTGAAGCTTTGCTTTTATGTTGTTATCTTATTGTTTCTTGCATCATTTTATGTTTGTGCATGCATTTTGAAAATAATTTTTTTGACGCATTCAGAAAGGTTAACAGGGTCCACTAAGCTGAGGCAGCTAACAACTGGGAGATGAATGAGAATAGTTTCCTTACGCTGTTTTTTCTAAACTACATAGCAGAGGCCTTTGGCCTGGAGGTGTTAAACCTTTGGTCATAGGGTGCTGGAGTTTAGGCTTCTGGCTTTAAAAATATGAATGTAAAGTGACTTGAAGCTCAGTTTTGGTGTTTAGGTACCCTCATAAAAATAAAACTGACATCTGAGATAACTTTATATTTATTTAATAAACGGGAACTATTTTCATTTGGGAAGCCAAATTTACAGAAAGAATGTTCCTAGTATATAGCTGAAAATAGTTGCCCCAAAGAAAGTTGTTGTTCATGTGATGGAGTTGCAAAAGTAAAATAAACCAGAACTGAATGAAACAGTTGGATTTTTTCCAAGAAACTTACAAATGTATTGGAAAAAATGAATATGTAATGAGAATTAAGGAAGGATTATAAGAATGTATTAAATTCAGTTAGTGGGATAATTTAATAAATTGGTAGTTTAATGGAGGAGTAGAATGCTCTCTTTTCACTACTTTTATTAACATGACTAATCTTGACTTGTTCATATGATGCTGGTGCTTTTTCTGTTAATGAAACGACTTCTGTGGTACTACAGCATTGGTAGGCTATGTTAGCCTGTGAAGAACTGAAAGCCTGAGATAAAACCACAGAAGACAAATAGTAAAAGCAGTGTGAGGCTGATGCAGTTTCCCTTCTGAGACCTCAGTTCTCCTCCTGAAAGTGTGCATTTCAGTCCACACATGCATATGCAAATTTCTTCGTCTATCAGCATGATTTAACTGTACAAATCTGCGTTAAAAGCAGTGAACAAAGCAAGATTGAATCCATCTGTTCTTGCAATAAAATGTTGATGTTGTGCAGATGTAGCCTTGTCATCCATAGAAATCGCACTTCATGTGCAGAGGTTGGGCCATACGATGTGACATTTGGAGGAGGAGATGGGCACATCTTAAACAGCAATAACTTTGGCAATGGACAGGCAGTTTGGAGCAAACTGAAGACACAAACTGATGAAGGGGGCACTTAGGCCAAGCTCTTGAGAAGCGATTTAAATAGTGATTTTGTTGTTGTTGTTTAACATCCTTAAATACATGTACAAAACAAAGTAATTTAAATTGTGGTGAGCTAGATGAGTAGGAGCACTTATGTCTGTAATTCAGTCTTTTCTGCCTGCTTTTGTATGAAAATAAGCCTACCCCTGGCAGTGTTTCTAGCACTGAACTTCTTGAAGAGCCTTAGGCTGTCTCATGTCTGCATGTCAAGTCTTAGCACTGGAGGTCAGTGTTCGAGCTCTGGCATTTTGGGCATGTCGAGTGCGGAGTCCCAGCGCTCCTCAAAACACCACGCAAGCATACAGACCAGCCACAGCTGCAGTCCAAGAAGGGGCATCTCCTCCTATATTTTTCCTCTTCAAGTAAGTTAGGCTGATAGCTGGGGCTTTCGTATTTCCCAGGAGCAGGGAGCTAAACTGCTTTTGAATAGCTCTCTGGTGCCTCTTCCCTAGCCAGGGACTGGTACAGCCAGCCAGTGAAAATAGCTTACAAACAGCACAATTTCACAGTAAACTGAGTTCATGTTCTGCATCAGTGTAACAGATGCTAATATTTTCCAGAGGACTTGTTGTTTTAAAACAGTTGGTATGATCCCCTTGTTTTCAGAAGGCTGTCGAGAAGAACGGTCAGTGATTTACTCTGAAGACAGAGAGGAGACGTAGATTTTTAGTGTTAGAAAAGAATTTGCAATGTGTACAGGCTTATTTCTTGAACAAAGCTTTGGGATAGACACAAATTCATAGTTTTTGATCCCAGATTTCAAGCCCAAATGGTAAAGGCATGTCCAAGAGGGTGCAGCCACTGACTGTCTATCTGTCCATGTGAACCACAGCATGGCAGCAGATGCTGCACCAGTACCTTTCTGGCAGGTATTGGGGGCTCTTCAAAAGTAAACAGAAGCTGGAGAACAATGTTACTCCCCAGTTATAAATAGTACATATAATACATTGTCATATTTCCAAAAATGTTTTCTATACGTGTTCAACTAATCTTTGTTTCCACCAAAACACGTTTTTCTATTATTACCTTAATCTCTTCTCCATTGGATGTTCTGATAAGCTGTGTAAAGAAAGCAGAAAAATTGGCTGAATAATAGGAAAATAAATAACACAGTTAGATACAGTTTAACAAATAAGTCAGAAAACATGCTCTAAGTGAAATTTCAAAAGTGGCTTTTGAATGACCATATTAATTAACGATAAAGACCAAGCACAACACATTTCTTTCCACCCTGACTCTCTATTGCTAGAATCAAGTGGAACATCAATTTCCACTGTTTCTGGAAATGACTGAAAGCTCCCCAGTTTTTAACCAAACTCTGTCACTAGAAAGCTTAGTTCACAGTACAATGATTTAGGCAGAGACTGAGTGTACAAAAATGAGCAAAATTAATCAAACTGGACTTTTTAATGTCACCATATTTTTATGTGTGATTTTTGCTTTTAAATGCTTTTCCAATGTATCTTAACATCAGCCCAAGTCAGCAAGCAGAGCGGGCAGGGAAATGTCATTTTATTTCATGACAATGCGAGCTTTCAGGAATGCTTTAAGTCTTGGCCAGTCTAGAGAGACCCAGTACACAGAGCTTCCTTGGGAACCAGATTCCCCGATTCACTTACAAAAGCTAACAAGCAAGTAGCCAAGAACATGGCTGTTTTCACTGTGACTTTCCAGCAGCTGGCAGAAACCAGCAGAAACCACTGGTCAAGCCAGTTCCAACCTTCGGCTGGCAGTTTGGGGTTCCTTGCTCTGCGAGCACCAGCCTGGCAGGAGCTCCAGCATTTCCCTTCTCTGGTAGCTGTAGCAGCCCAATTCTTGGGCAGATTCGTGCAAATAAGTTGGTAAAATTAACCCGTCTCTAAGATATCATTAATGTGATCAATGAACAGGTTACCACTATGAAAGTTGCTTTGTTTCTTCTCTGACAGGATCTGAAAATAAATGAAAAAAATTAATTGGATTGTTGCGGTAGCATAAGCAGTTGTGGGACACTGGGGTTGCTGGCTCCCGACAGAATTGCAATGGGTCTCTGAAATTCTGGGGTTTGATGACAGTGCTTTCTGTCAGTCCCAGAATGTAATGACAGCCTGTAGCTCTGAAGGGTTTTGACTTATAAAAGTGATTTTAAAATGGGATGATTGAGACACACCTGACAATGACAGATGGAAAGGTCTTTAGGTGACATTAAAGCTGTTTAAAGGAAAAAGTAAATAAGAAAATCAGTGATATGTAGTAAAGCTTACACACACTTGATTTTTTTTAATAAGTTACTGTGTAAGTCATTGATTTCGAACAATAATTGTGATGCTGGTTTTGGAGCAAATAAAATTACATACAGAAGGCTGGAGCAAATAAAGTAAATGTGATTACTGCTTGAAGTCCTGTTCAGAGGCATTTTATTTGGTAATAGTTTAAGCATAAGCTAAAGTGGTTTTCTAATAGATAATGCAATATTTCTGACCTAACAGTAAGAAATATAACCATTACCAGTCGTCCAAAAAATAGTCCTAACAGAGAGGTATTAAACTATTAAAGGATTGTTCTGGGAGGTTTTTCTCCTTCAAGTGCACTTGAATATAATGTTTTATATGGTATCTTTCATTTAGACTGTCCGAAAAGTCCTCTGGAGCTCATGAAAAGTGGAAGCAGGGAATGGAGGTGTCCTGCTTTCAGATGGCAGAAGGAAACTAATGGAGGGAACTGCCATGAACAGTGACGGGTTTAAACACAACCAGAGGAATAGCACGATGTAATGATTTACTTTGGACTGACTAGTGATGCACATTGGTAGATGCTGGCAAGGAGGAATCTTGCAGTTTGGGGGGCTGCTTTGAGGGTTTCTGTCTCCTCCTCTTCCTAGGAGTTCTGGCTCCACTTCTCTTGACATTGTTTTAAGAGAAACAAAACTGTATGACTAGAAAGAGACTGCTTTGGTGGTGTTCCTGGAGCTTGGCTAAAATGAAGAGCACTAAAGGTAGGCTATTCTGAAATGACTAAGGGGTCATTTCAGTAAACAGTAAATGGGATTGATATAGAACTTAAATTTACAAATCTATGCAAGAGGTATCTTGCATCCAAACACTGCCTCAATTGCATCTTTTAGCGGAGTAGAGATTTTCTTAGGAAGTTGAAGGAAGGAATTTTAGCGGAGCCGTTGAAATACACTACAAAAGCTATCTTTTCGGTGTTTCAAAACCTTGCTTTTTTTCATTAAGTAGTGTTCTGGGGGGTTGAGAACTGGGATAAAACACAAGTTGTAAACTGTCTACAAAAATCACTTCATGCATTTGCTCAAATAAGGCCACAAATAAGGTGGGATTTGACTGTGGTTTTAAGGGTGTAGCAGAACTTAGCAAGAGAATGATAGGCTTTTATTCCTTCTTTACATCCATTATTTTTCTTTCCTAGCTATAGTTTCCTTCCTGTGAGTTTTATCCAGCAACTTCTAGGCCTACTGCTTTTTTGCCAGAAATATATTTTTTAGAAATACAGCTCCAGTCTCTCTGCCAGAGCCATGAAAGCTGGTCTGTCATGTGTTTGAATTAGTATGTTAACAGGACAACAGCCAGGGAAATATATCTTGACAGCTCTAACACTGTATACTGAGAAATAACACATGATAAGGAAAATTAATGGTAGTAGCACATCAGCTAGTATAAATGTGACTGGCAGTTTTTATTTGTATATGGTTTCTGGTTTTGAGCCATGGAAATTATGCAGAGGGTGAAGAAAAGTGACAACCTGAACAGCTGCCTATTGAAACTCAGTGCTTGAAATTATGAAATTTGTAGATTGGTTTCATCCTGTGATTTTACTGTTTGTCATTGTGACATCTGCTAAAAGCTCTCATGGTAGATATTCCTAACACATTTCTCAAAAAAGCATTAATGATTCATTGTTTGGTCTTGTTTTTAGGGCTTTTGTTTTGTTCCTTTTGTGCATTGATTTCATGGGCTCGTTACCAAAGTCCTGGGGCCAAACCAATCCCTAGTGTATCTTCTTCTAAGCCGGCTGAGGGTAGGAGGATTGATGATAGCTAATTGTTAACATTAGGAGCAACTTTTTGCTGGAGTCATATTGAGTTGATTCCAAACAGAACTACTGGATGTCAATGTGCTTGAAATACTAAGATTAGAAATTTACTTGGGTACCCTTTTGTCTACTTTGCACTCACAGAAGATCGTATTCATAAAGGCTGTGTGCTAGATTTTTATATAGGTTTTGAATTTTCTGTAGTTTTGTTTAATCCCTACTCATTTATTATTCAATATCAACTTCAGATTTTTTCTTGTCAATCATACTTTGTTGTTGACTAGCGCTGTTTAAATTTCTCTGAATCATACCTTTTTGCCTGATTTACATGAATAAATCACACAGGAGGAATGGGGTTGAATGGATCAGGAGTGTTTTTTCCTAGCTTATTGTCTTTGCAGTCTGCATGCTAATTTGTTGGTTCAGAGTCAAGTGCATGCAAATCTGATAGCTTATTGGACTGGATACTTGCAGAACTAACTGATTTAAGGGTGAAGAATCAGGCTGTTTGTACCCATGAGTGGTCTTGACACACTCAAGGTATGGTAAGAATTAAGTAAAGACAAGCTATGCTGGTGGGGTAAGAAGTGGCACATGTAATAACTAAGCCAGCAAAAGTCCTGCAAGAAGGATTAGAGGAAATTACATTGTTCAGAAATCACATTTTTTAGACTCGCCTTAGAGCTTCTAGTCTTATATGGTGTAAGTTAAGGTATTCCCCTGTTGTTAGAGATCTGAGCTTGTTTTCTTCCCATTTACACTCGCTAAAGAGCTTTAGGACTCAGCTTTGCCTGTTCCCGATGTACAGCAGCAATGACTTGCCAATATTTCTGCCATGCAAACAACTATGTGTTCTATCATGTGAAAAAAAAGTGGTTTGTCCTAGTGGAGAAGGAAACCCCACAAATATATTTTGTTAGTAACCAACTTCTTGAGGTCTTCATTCATGTCCTATTTTTCCTCCTAGGTAGCTGAATATCTAGCTCTTTGTTTCCTATCCACTGTTCCCAGTGTTGTTTCATTCTGCCATAAATTCTGCTCTATTTTTTCTCCAGTCTGTGATGACTATACTCTACGTTTGTATGTTTATTTGTACTACTTTCCTGTCAGTGGTATACTACAGTTTATCTAATGCTTCAACTTTTATAGGAAGCTGAGATATTGTATGCTAGTTTTACCGTGAAAGATTTACTCCCATGCAGTTCATTGATGCCTCGACTCTGTGTGTGAGCAGAGCTTTGTCCTGACCTCATTTTGTGATGTCACATATCACAAGCATTGCAAAATCTGGAACATCAGGAAGAACATTGGGTTTGTAAATTTAAACTCAAGTTGCTTAAATTTAAAATATGATGCAACTGTTGCCAGCCTTCTCTAACTGGCCTCTGTTTCTGAATCATTCTTGAGCTATTATATATCACTTGGAGCATAAAAAAACCCTTTGTTCTCTAGGCTGATTTTTGCAGGATTTGAGTTAATGTGTTGTTTGGCTGGTTGGGGTTTTTTGTGTACATTTTGATGAGGAGATTCTTTTAGGCAGTCCTTTGGGTATCTTTTGAAATGTTAATTACCTCTCTTCATATGTTGCCTAGTAGTATTGTTTCCTACTTGCATCACAGTAGTTCCCTGATCTTCCATAGGCTGAATTTAAGGTCTGGTCCTGCAGAGCTTTTTGTTCCTTATCTTTGATTCAAGTCAGGGGTACAACTCTGCCTCTCTTATACCCTATCTAAAAGACAGCTATTTGGCGTTGAAGATAAGCCTGTCTAGGTCAGGTGTTAGTTTATGTTTTGTGAGAAGACAAGACTCCGAATCTAGGGAAAAGGGAAGGTTACAGGGAAGGGAATTCAAAATATATGGTCGGATACTCAAGAGTGTGAGCAGTCGAATTCCATGTGATTGACAGAAGGATAAGAAAATTGCCAGAGCACTCAAAGGCCAACATTTTGGAAACTTGTTAACTGTTGATGTTTTGATACTGTTTTCTTGTTAATCAAACCCAGTATGTCTTCCTGGTCATAGTATAATGACGTAGTAAAGCTTAGGTAATTAAAAAAGGCACCCTTTGTGCTCTCAGGATGAGTACTTGGACTGGAGACCAACTTGCAACTGTAGTTATATAAATCCATATTTTCAAACATTCAAATTTAACTAGTAAAAATGGATATATCACTTCTCTTGTAGTGTTTGAAACTTACTCTTACATCTGATTTGCTCAATTTACTTTGATTTGAGCCCTGTCTTGAATTCTTCTGACAAATCAAAAGGAAAAGCTGAGAATAAGATGCAAAAATTGTGCAGCTCAAACCTACATAGTGGATCTAAAGGGGGCCAGCACTATTTGACATATAGCCCATGATAAGTACCAACTGCTGGCATTTTCTTAACTTGCAGTTGAGTGCCTGGAAGTGGTGCCTTAAAACTATGCTTTCAAGGGGAAGTGCAAACTAGTGTAGTTCTGTCATTTGCCATTGTACTTTATTCCTGTGGCTGAATAAGGTCAGATTTTACTGGACTCATTTGACAAAGAGCAATCTGGTCTCTCCCACTATGCATGAAGCTCCGGTGGGCAGAAAGGCTGCGGTTCTTTCTTTTCAGGCCACCCTAGCACCACTTTTGATGAGGGCAGAGCAACTCTGTCACTGGGAATACTATTGTTCTCTCCTTTTTTTTTTGCCACCTTTGTTTTTGTGCTCTGAGTGGTGATGAGTTTAGTTGCTTTGTGACAGAACTGATGGCAACGTGGCCACTAGGAACTGGATTTGCTGCTTCTGCTCCAGTGGACATTTAAGCATCAGCTGAGTGGTGCTATAACAGATGCGATTTCTCCATACCAATATTTGAATGATGTTTAGCAGCAAGTGCTATGGCTCAACAGCCAGTAAGAGCTGTTGACATGTTTAAAAAAAAAAAAATTAAAAAAAATTGAACTGAGGCAGGTGGATTAATCTTAATGGATTTTCATGGTATTTGGCTTGTGCTTTTCTTCTGGAGTTGTGTATGAAAGTTTGAGTTCTCCCTCTCCCTCCCCCTCCATTTATTCACCAAGGAGGTTTTTTTCATCATTTATCTGGGACTACTTGTTAAAAGTACTTTACTGTGTTTGCTATTAGCTTATTTTACTTTTATTCAACAGAAATGAGTTTTTACTGATTGGGTGAGTACTTTAAACCCTGCAAAACCTAATACTAGGTGTATGATGAATTCCTTTATTTCTGAAGCCTAAAGAATATCAGTTTACTGGGACCAATGTAAAGCAGTTCTTGTTTTTGTGTTATTTAATATTATTTATTTATGTCTCATGAAGTAATGGTCTTTTTTACAGAATCATCAGGAGTATAAGTAAATTAAAGTTTTAATTTGCAGGGCAGTCAGTAGTGCTTTAGAAACTGTGCTAGTAAGCTTTACTTTTTCGCCCCTCTGGAAAGAGGTACAATTGCTTTTGCCAAGCTAACTAAACTTATTTAGCTTTGAATGAAATTCACTCTTTTATGTTTTCATTGCTCTCCAAAGTTCCTTGAATGATTGCCTTGAGCAATGAATATACAGACTGCAGTTTATTAAAAGCCAGCTTATCAGCTGAGGTATTTTTATTCTATGGGAGGCAAGGCAAGACCCATGTCTGCTTGGCAATTTGGCATTTATATTGTGTAATAAATACTTCTGGTATGGTTGAATTAGACTCTGAGTTTAATTGGGTTTAAATGAGAAAGGAGTCCTTCAGTGTGGATAAGGAAGAATAAAATCATTTTTTGTCCACGTTTCCGTGACAGGTTCTGAAACTGGATATATTTGAAAACAGAAAATCTGTAAAGATACTTTCTGTGCTGTTATGTCATTTCTGCAGGCTTTCTTTTATGTACAGTTAAATATTCTATTAAAAGCATAACATTTTATATGCTGATTGTTGGACGAAATTTCACGTCCTGATACAGATTGGGGCAAGTACTCTTGAAATTCCTATTTCTGAAACAGGATTGCTTGAGAACTGTAATCTCTCTTAAGAGTGTTTGATGTGATGAATGCCTGCCTTTGGGAAGTAAGCTCTGGAGACACAAGTAGGATGTTGGCTTGGAGCCTTTATCAGACAGTAGTGTAGCAAGGAAGAGATGCTTATTTAAGGAGATTAGTATTTCCAGAAAGAGAATTAAAATTCTTCTCGAAGCTGAGGAAGAGTACTACTTAGTCTGTTTACAATGAGCAGACAAAATGAATAGTGTTCTAGTAGAACGGTGTTTTGTACATGTGTTAATGCAATTATTAATGTAGTGTCTGTGTGCCTAATAAGATTAGATACATCTGTCATCTTTGTAAGGCATTTGACTCTTTGCTGCAGTGTTTTTTGTATTTCTTTTCCTTTATGCTATTCTTTTTATGAATGAGTAATGTAGTTTTGTATAGGTGGAAATAAAACTGATTCTCATCTCAGTAAATTGCTTAATAATAGTGCTATGCATTTGCTTTTGTTTGACACCATAAGAGAAAAGAGCATCCATTGCTCTGGGTAAAATTGGAATTTTAATTAGCCTTGCCAACAAAAATCAATAATTTTGTCAAAATTGCAGTGATATTTTCCAAAAGAATCACACTAATGCTTATGTGAGGAAGTATTACCCTTGTCACACTCACATTTCCTCTTGGAATATTGTGTAAACACAAAAGCCAGCAAACTAAATGTTAATAAGCAAGCAATATTTTGAGGCATCTTCTTGAGCAACATTTAGATCATCATCTTATGAAAATCATTATTTTAATTTGTACCACCTATCTAGCAAATAACATGGAAGCATCACAAGTGGGAAAAAATGCTCTCAAAGCAAGCTTCAGAATCCCAATGACAAGAACTCCTTTTTTTTTTTTCCTAAGCACCCCTGTAGGATTTTTCCTGAATTAGTAACTTTGATTTTCATTCAGGTTTCACTTTTGACCTTTCTTCTACTTGATTAGTAGGTAAGATGAAATGGATTTATTTAAAACAACCAAACAACAACAGAAAAAAAAATGGATCTGGACAAGAATGAGCAGGTCTTTCTTGGATTTTATGAATGAAGGCCCTTAAGGCAATACTGACTGTGCTCTTTGCTCAGAATGAAGGTGGCCTCTGCTCTCTGCAGTAGTCCAAAATGAAGATTCTGGATTACATTTATGATCTTATTTCATAGATTTTTAGCATGACAATAGCAATTATGTCCTGTTTTACCTTCTAGTATCTCTTTCCAATCTATAAATTTGATTTTATATCAGGGTACCCCAAGTGGAGTAGCAGGTATGTTCATCAGACACTCAGCCTCTCTCGAATGCAAGAAAATATGCAAATGTAAGGAAATATGCAATTGTTGGTGAAAGTATCGTCTGCACTGATCATCACAATATCTATTGCATTAGAGTTTCTCAAATGCCAGGAATACCAAAGTCCTTTCTAGTTCTCCTACACTAATGTTATTTTATGGCATTCCTGTTTATTCATTTGTATTTACTGTCTAGATCTCATGAAAAACCTATTAAGTCATGACTTTCAGGGAGAAACTATATGCAGAGCAATATACTGTACTTTTCTATTTAGTTTTATTCATTTTTAACAAGTGAAGTAGATCTCTGTATATTGAAGGAATGAAGTCTTCATTTTTTTATTTATACTTTAAAGTATAATGAAGTTTCAATGCCGTGTTTTAACCTCAGCATAGGCTGTTGCTTTAGGAATTGAACCCATCATTATGGCTTCATGAAAAAATCAAACTTGGAAAGAAGGGTGGGTTCACAAGGAACAAAACTTTTCATCTTTAAAATATATTATCTTAGATAATGATTGGATGTGACATGAGAGAAAGACATATGCAAGTAGAAAAGTGTATTGATTTGTGTGGTAATTCTGATAAAGCTGGAAAATTCTCTCAACGTGCAATTCTCTAGCAAATTGATCAAAACAAATCCTCTTAACGTGTTTATATAATTAACCCTTACATTCCTCATGAGCATAATACATTCATATGTAATTCCTAGTGCTTTAACAAAACCACCAAAGAGCGCTTGCCAGTTGCAGGGTGGGAGGGACGGGACCAAACCCACATCATTAAACATAAGGTCCTGTGTAAAGCAATTTAAAAGTAGCTATAATCGAGAGAGATGTTTTCTGCAGGTAGAAAACAAAAGTCTGGTCACTCCATGAAGATTTAGGGGCTGGGGACTGATACTTAAAGAGTAACATTAATGTTTGATCTTGCTTTGGTACTTGACATGTGGATAAACAGAAATCTAGAGTAAAGCCTGTGGTGAAGAGCTGTGAGTTTCATCTGCTTAGAATATCTTCCCTGATGTCTGTGCATGGAAATTAGTTCAGGCAATTTTATTATTTTTTTTTTTTCCTGCTCGGGTTCATGCTTAACTGAGAAGATTAAAACGTCAGGTATGTATAAAGTTGTGCTGACCCTGTAGCTGGTGCTAAATTCCCTCTCTCATCTTTGTTTTCTGGCTCATTTGCTCCAATAGAACGTCAAATTTGAGGGAAAATACATAGCTGAAAATTTACGTAGCAGAAGCTTATGAGGAGAATTGCAGTATTTAGATTCAGCTTTTCTTCAAATGGAGAACTATACTGAAAACAGGTCAGGATATTCTAATAACTGGAAAATCCTTAATTTGAACAAATTAACACCTGCCTGTGCAAGGAGCCTTATTCAGGACTCCTAGCTAACGCTCTGATCCTGGTGGTTTCACCTGGAGAAAGCATGTAGAATAGGTGGGGTATGAGAAAGGCGCACCAAGAGGAAGGTGAAGGGTCGGTCGTCTGCTTGGCATGCTGGTAGCTGCAGAGGAGGGTTCTCCTGCTGTCTTGTTAAGAACCTGGCTCTGCTGGGGCCCATAAAGAGAAAAGAATTTTTCTGCTTTCTGACTATGACTAATTACAAACATTAAGCTTTCTTGAGTGTTAAGTTTATCAAGCAAGTACTTTAGGAGCTACAATGCATTCTCTAAAAAGAGTGATAGGGTGGGAATGGAAAGCTGGACACTTTGCTGCCTTTTACCACTTGGGGAGAGGAGACAACAATGTAGTCTCTTCTAAAGGCAGAAAGCAGCTGAAATGAATGAAAAGGGAGATGCTGCCCTTTCATCACAACTATCACATACATACATGTTCAAGTATGTTTCGAGTGGCTTTGCACTAAATGTCTCTTACTCAAGGGCAAGGTGAGTTTTGCCAATTCTGTAAATCATTTTAGAGACAGTTTTATTGGACTGCCTTTTTAGTTAACTGACTACAAGCTACTATCAAAACCACTAACTTGTATATGTGTCTCTGTATATTTCATTCCATAGGAGCTCTCCCATTCAATCATTTCAGATTTAAACATTTTTTTGTCTTTTATAGGAGCCTCCATAAGGATAATGCTGTTTGGAAAGGGCTAGACTTCTGTTGTACTTGTGCATGTATTATTTAGTAAGTGTTCTCAATGTCTTTTAGAAGACAGTAAACATACAAAGTACTTTGCAATCATCAAGCAAGCTTGTCAAAAGGGATTGGACTACAGTCGTTTCCTGCATTGTCTGAGAGCTGCTCGGTCTATGGATGGCTGTCTTCTTTCTGTCTAGTCCTATTGCATATCATATTGCAGCTGTGCCAGCCAAATAATACTGCCTCCATCAACCCAACCAGAGCAATTAATAGTCATTGATAGCAACTAACTTCAGGTGCTGTAAAGTGGGAGTTTTCGTTCCATAGATAAATGCACAACTACTTGCTGCCTTTAGATTCAAGAGGGCCTCAAGGTGCACGGAGTCAAACTATACTCTGAATGTCCTGGTGCTGTGGATTTTTAAACTGCAGGAATTTTACTTTAGGCTCATCTTTGCACTGCAATCATTTATTCCAAATAGATAGCACTTCTGTTAAATCTGCAAAAGGAGCTTTTGTGGGTGGAGGTTTGTTAAAGAACTGAAAAGTCTCCTTGAAAGTCAGGGATGTTGTCTCCTACAATTCCATATTGGTATGTAGACACCCTCGTTTGGGGAGGGAATCTTTCATTACTAAATAACCACTGGCAAGCTAACGAAAGTAAGGTATGGAGAAATTCTGCCTTTTCAATTCTGTGCGAATGCTATTCTACTGAGTTATTTGTTCATATTTAGCTGCTTTCATGTGTGCCACAGATTTTACTGTGTGGAACTGGGACCTTGTGTGAATGTGGATCCATTAAAGTAACGGTTGAAAACACTTTCCGTCTCTGGATCTCTAAGAATTTCATCTGTTTGTTGAGGAGGATTGTTCTCATAATATAATGTTTTATTTATTATCACTAAACCATATCTAAATCATGGAAAGAGAAGGAATTTTCTTATAATTGTTTTGATTGGGGAAGCCATGCAGTGAAAGTTTATAATAATAATAATAAAACAAATGCTAGTGAGTTGCTTTGCAGAAAGGCCATTAAAATAAAATGAAATATTAATTGAACTGTGAATTCCAGATTGGTGTTCTGATGAATCTCAGATCCAATGCAAAAAGCAAAATCTGTGTATTAGAAAAACTTATGCCATGGTTGATCCCAGCTATACCAGTATGAGAGAGATGATTAGCATTAGAACAAACTGTGCAATAAGGGACTTATCGCACCACATTAAATACCATGATGAATGATTAAGAACTGGGATTAAAACAGTTTGTGCATTACAGAACACTGATGTGTTTAAGGGCACTCAGCCAAATCTGGAAAAAGATTGAACCCTCATGTGATTCTTTACCTGGAGAACAATTACACCTGGTTGTTCTTGGTGTTTTTCCTTTCAGTTGTGATACAGTGGAACTGTTTTCTAGGGCTGTAGTGAAGCCACACTAGTGTGGGTGGTAAAAGCAATGATGAGGATGAGGGAAAGGTTTGTCACACAGAAATGGGAAATCAACACGATATGTTGACATTTTGAGTATAGAAAAATGTGAAACTTCATAAGGAAATGATTAGGGGAATTGTTTAATGTGTGCACGCAGTTTCTAGGGTTTGTTGCCGAGGGCACTGCCTGGTGAGCAAAGAGTCTGAGTTCTCTTTGTTCCTGGACCTACCTGCCACAGATCTGCTGAGTGACCTTGGTTTAAAACCACTTTGTCTTTCCACATCTATTCTGCCTTCTCTTGTCTTGGCCTCTATCCAGCAGTTTATCTAAATGTACAACACAGTTTAATGTGTTGTTTTCCAGTTTGTTTGGATAACATAGCATAAGGGGACATTTGCATGTTTCCATATTAAATTACTGTCCCTCCAATATATACAGAAATATGAGATTTAGTATGATAACGCTTTCTTAAAACTGATGTATATTTCCATTCAGTGTTGGAGGGTGGAACTAATTGTAGGAAAAAAACAATCTGGGAAAACCTGTTCCCAGCTTAGAAGTTTCAGTAAGCTAGGGATGAGGAGGACCATGTCTTACGTGATGGTGTATTTCTGAAACACTGGAACTATAGAGAAGTTTTTGAAAATACCATAGCTGATAAATATACAGAAATTACTAGTGGTAACATACAGTCCTTTCTCCTTCCTGCAAAAGCTGCTCATCACCCTAATGAGGTCATCCAAGCAGCAGTGAGACAAACAATCTGGGAAAGAGGGAATTTGTAGAAATGTTTGGCTCCAGAATGAGTTGTTATAGAGAGATGCTATCTTAGCAGAGTCAATAACACTGAAGGTTCAGCAGAGACATCTGTGGCAGCTCATCCCAGGGATATCCTGACACATTTGCAAAGCACCAGCTGAAATACTGCTGTGGTAGATAAGGAAGCAGTTTGTATGCCACTACTAATATCTAATTGCTAAACGCATACCCACAGTACAGATTTCACTGGGCTTTGCTGTAACTGTAAACCAGAGTTCTAGAACTGGTAAAGAGCAAAAGGGAAGTGGCGATTGAGCTGACATCATGGAAGATCTTTCCAGAAGTTACTCTTGGCAAATAGCTCAAGCAACATACTGGGATTTGGTATGTGCAAACTGCCAATATCCAAAATGAAAGAAGCCAAACTGTTTAAGAACTTCGTCAGTGATATGGAAAGTGGGGTTAAGTGCACCCTCAGCAAGTTTGCCAACAACACCAAGCTGTGTGGTGCGGTTGACACACTGCAGAGAAGGGATGCCATCCAGAGGGACCTTGACAGGCTTGAGAGGTGGGCCCGTGTGAACCTCACGAAGTTCGACAAGGCCAAGTGCAAGGTCCTGCACATGGGGCAGGGCAATCCCAAGCACAAATACAGGCTGGGCGATGAGTGGATTAAGAGTAGCTCTGAGGAGAATGACTTGGGGGTGTTGGTTGACGAGAAGCTCAACATAACCTGGCAATGTGCACTTGCAGCCCAGAAAGCCAACCATATCCTGGGCTGCATCAAAAGAAGCATGACCAGCAGGTCAAGGGAGGTGATTCTCCCCCTTTATTCCACGCTGGTGAGACCCCAGCTGGAGTACTGTGTTCAGCTCTGGGGCCCCCAACATAAGGACATAAACCTGTTGGAGGGAGTCCAGAGGAGGGCCACGAAGATGATCAGAGGGCTGGAGTACCTCCCCTATGAAGACAGGCTGAGATAGTTGGGATTGTTCAACCTGGAGAAGAGAAGGGTCAGGGAACATCTCATAGCAGCCTTCCAGTACCTAAAGGGGGCCTACAAGAAAGCCAGAGAGGGACTTTTTACAAGGGCATGTAGTGATAGGACAAGGGGTAATGGCTTTAAACTGAAAGAGGGTAGATTTAGATGAGATGTAAGGAAGAAGTTTTTCACTGTGAGGGTGGTGAGGCACTGGAACAGGTTGCCCAGAGAGGCTGTGGATGCCCCATCCCTGAAAGGGTTCAAGGCCAGGCTGGATGGGGCTTTGAGCAACCTGGTCTAGTAGAAGGTGTCCCCGCCCATGGCAGGGGGCTTGGAACCAGGTGATCTTTAAGGTCCCTTCCAACCCAAATCATTCTATGATTCTAACAGGGATTGATTGCTTTACTTGGTTTATGAATTGTCTGAAAGAAACATTCTGAGTTACCATTGAGTTACGCTTTTTTTTTCCCTAACAAATAGTACTGCAGAGGTGTAGAGTCTAAAAGACCTGCTGGAGGCCAGATGGGAAGTCCCCATGTCTTACTAAATAATGAATACCAGTAGAACATAAAGTTCCCAAAGTACTTTGTGAAAATGGCCTCATTAAATCTTTATAATACCAGCAAGAGCAACAGTGTAAAATTCAGCCAAGACTTTATATTTATTCTTATACATAAACAAAAAGAAGATGGGTCATCTGTGTCAATAAAGTGAAATGAATTAATAACTGAAGAACAACTTGATATATTTGATCTATAATGTAGTTGGGTATCCTGTTGCTAACAGACATTTTTATGGTATCCAGCTAATGGTACAGTCTTAAAAGCATTTAAATATATGGAATGAACATAGGTACAGCTTGAGTTAAAAGGTTTGTTGGTTTTGTTTTTTTTTAAAAGTGGATACTCGGATCTCTGCTCTAGACTCTGTGTTTGACTTAAGGGTTTGGGGCTGGAAAGGGACTTTCCCAAAGGCAAAACCATCATGTGCATGTTTATGGGGGTAGTTGCAAAGCATTCCTCTGAAACAGCCAGTTCTACACAAACTGGAGACAAGTCAATGGAAATAGGAGATGAGTTCTGACACCAGGAGTTTGATCTAGCTTGTAGCTTTTGTCCCTTACATGGTTATCCAAATGTGTAGTCTCCTGTACCACTCCATCTCATTGCAGCTGGCATTGCTTCTGCGGAAGAGGTAGAGTAGTAGAGATGTATCTTCTTCACGTACCAGATGAATTTCTATCCCCTTCCCCAAACTGTTGTTTCTTCTCTTCTCTCACCCAAGAAACCCTCAACAACTCTCAGCATGTTTCTCTCAAGGCTGTATACTTCTGTTCTTCACACTATGACAAACCATCCTTCTCTGTCAATGACCTGAGTTCATTCCAGCCTGAGATGTCTCTTGGCTACAGACATGACCCTTTCTAAAGAGCAAATACTGTGCCAAAGTCTTCCTGCATGCCAAGCTCCAGTTCCTGAATGCCTTGCTGTGATGGTGATTACGTACACCAGCTTGAATAAAGCCAACCCAGATTTATATCCTATAAGACCTTAGCTTTGTTTATTCTGGCAAAACTTTGTAATACGTACTGAAAGATGAGAAATTAGTTAACACTTGGAGTAATTGTTTCAAGTTTTACTATTTATGCATTAGAAAATCTACAGCAAAGCAGTGGATCTGTGTAGCAGTTTAGGCTGGCATCCAAGGTTCAAACGCATTAGAACAAGAGTCATGCTTTGCTCCATCATCTTCAAAGATTCTTCCAGGTTGGAGGAATTGCTGAAGCCTCATCAGAAACATCACTTATGCTGCTATTCTACAGTCATGATAAATAAAGGTTATGAAATAAAATGCTTGTTTCATGTGCTTAAGCTTCAAAGTGAACTCTGTTTTTCTGGCTTAATATCCTTAAACATATTTCTACTTTTCTTGATGCTTCTCTGAGTTCAGACTAGGGATGACAGGAGGAAAAAAACAGAACAAAAAAATAGCTTGAAATGAGCGGGCACACTCATTTCTGCTGACTATTGAGGTTCATGAAAAAACCCAGTTCGTTACCCCCCCGATATTAATACAGGCTGGGGGATGAAGGAATTGAGAGCAGCCCTGTGGAGAAGGACTTGGGGGTACTGGTGGATCAAAAGCTGGATATGAGCTGGCAATGTGTTCTCGCAGCCCAGAAAGCCAACCTTATCTTGGGCTGTATCAAAAGAAGTGTGGCCAGCAGGTCGAGGGAGGTGATTCTGCCCCTTTGCTCCGCTCTGGTGAGACCCCAGCTGGAGCACAGCGTCCAGCTCTGGGGTCCTCAATACAGGAAAGACATGGACCTGCTCAAGCAGGTCCAGAGGAGAGCCACAAAAATGTCAGGGGCATGGAAAACCTCTCCTATGAAAGGCTGAGAGAGTTGGGGTTGTTCAGCCTGGGGAAGAGTAGGCTCTGGGGAGACCTTTATTGCAGCCTTTCAATACTTAAAGGGAGCTTATAAGAAAGGTGGGGATAGACTTTTTAGTGGGGCCTGTAGTGATAGGACAAGGGGTAATGGTTTTAAACTGAAAGAGGGTAGATTCAGACTAGGTATAAGGAAGAAATTTTTTACAACAGAGCAGCTTGCTCATATGTGGTAGATGCCGCATCCTTGGAAATGTTCAAGGTCAGGTTGGACGGGGTTCTAAGCAACCTGATCTAGTTGAAGATGTCCCTACTTGTTGCAGGGGGATTGGACTAGGTGACTTTAAAAGGTCCTTTCCAACCCAAACAATTCTATGATTCTATGATGTTCAAAAGTTGACTCATTAATTTTTAAGATCTCAAAATTATTTGTCAGGACATGTATACCTTCTTATCAGCTATTCTAAGATGACAATTAGTTCTCAGATCAAAGCTGTAAAGAAAAGTCAACCACAGTGATGTCTGTGAGCAGAGGATGCAATAGTCTGCAAAGTGTGCAGCAGCACAGGTATGTTCACAAGAACTCAGGAGAGGTAAAGTGCGCTAGTGTTACCTTGAATCTCAGGAGGGGTCTGTTGTGCCTGCTGATTCCACACAGTTCAGCGCAGACTGCTGCCGCCGCGTTGTGAATTACCTGCTTGAGAGCTGAGGGTGCGTATACCACGCTAGAGTTGTAGGCGTACACCCAAAAGAAAAGAGGTGCTATCGGTGCACAGAGGCAGTCTTTTTCGGAACTTAAAGACGCTCTGTAAGGTAAATGCTATCAAAGCTGTATGGAGTATAGCCAGGTCTGGGAATACAGTGTTCCAGTGCGTGCCTGCAGTGGGATACTGTTTCTATAGCTGCGGTATATCTTGTTTCACAGCTGTCACATCTTTACTGTCTCACTTTTTTTCTTTCTTATGTAATATCCCCGTTAGGCTTCTCTGAAATATTCACCAAATGCCGAAACAACACAAACACCTCAATTTAGTCAAAAAACTGGTAAGCTCCAGGATCATTTTTATAGGGTAGTCAAGCTTTCCTGAGAAGCCTGTATGCATCAGAACTATTTAATATTCTTTGCACTATATGATAGGGTATATTTTGTTGTTTTGTCAGAGTTGGGGTTGCAAGTGCATTTATTTTTTATTGCTTTTCCCTTTTCCCTTAAGTGTCTGAATTCTTCATTCTGGAAAAATTTAGGCATATGTCTTCTGGTGAAAACTGGCCTGCCTGCATACAGGACATCCAAGTAGGTGACAGCTGGGAGAGTATCAACGAGCAGTACAATGTGCTATCATAATGTCAAAGCTAGAGTAGGGTGGAGGGAGTGCTTGTATTCATAGTCTGTTTATAAGTGGAATATATCACCTTTTTGAAGCTTGTCCTTTCTACTGAAAGGTTTTTTCCACCATTTTTCTATTCCAGAGATTAATTCTATACCAAAGACCAGCGCAAAATTCAAATCAACTTCCTTCAGCTTTTCACGTTATGTAGAGAGTTAAATGCCCAGGTAAAACATGCAAGCTGGTAAAAGAGTGAACTGAATTTCTCAGCAATCCCAAATGTTCACATCTTAGAATGTGAGGTTTTTCTTTAATTTTTAACTTTACCATTGAGTGTGGGCCATTGTTATTCAATAAGGTATGGGGAATTTTGGGGGGAGGGAGTGGTGGGTAAGGTGCATTAAAGCTGCACTGGTAAAGCAGTAGAATGTAGCATTGCTTTATGGTCATGCATATATCAACATGAAATTAATATTTCTACCTATGTATTCCTACTTTGGTAATGCACTGTGGCAAGGGAAAAATACTTCTTGTAGAAATAGATTGCTTTGTCCTTACTGGACAAGACACTTTTTATTCTTGGTATTTCATTTTTTTCAGACTTTCATTTCAGTTCCTGGGTATACATGTAAGGAAAGTAGGGAATATGGCCTCTTGGTAGGTAGGCTGGTTTTTATTCAGAGATTCATCAAGATCAGATAATACAAATCTTGACACTGTTTTCAATTCAATTTTATTAAAACATCTGAAGTGCATTGTTCAGCTGGCTTGTAATTTTGAGTCTTTTTTTTTTTTTTTTTAATTCTTTCTGTATTGTATATAAAGCAGTCAAAATAATAGAAAAAAAGAAAGTTTAAACTTGACTGGCAGGTGGTCATGACTTAAAGATACTTAGTCCCAGAACTTTTTAACAAAATAGTTTTTCAAGCTATTACCTTAGTTAACTGTAAACTAATTTGTTTTTAACGTATCCAGCTTGAAACTTTGAGCTAATGAAATGAACTGGCTGTGCAGTGGCACCTGTTGGCAATGGAAGAGAGTCATACTTTTCTTACCTGCATCACTAATGTCTATGCAGATGTCACCAGTAGGATCTCCAGTGCTGTACAGGAAAGGCAAGGACTTTGTCACTCATCATTCAAGTTAAAAGTAGCATGAAAATCAAACCTATATGTTTTGGTCTGTCTGTAACATGAATGCAGGCAGTTGAGCCCTTGCCCCTGTCTTAACACAAGTATCAGCTCTATGTTTTCCAATAAAGGAGCTCTTAAATGCATTTTTTTTCTGTGCTGACACTTAAAGACTCTGAAAGAAAAGGAAAGGAGAGATAAACAATGGGTCCCGTGAGCACAGTGATTAGAAAGTTTAGCCAGATATCACGTCTTTGGTTATCTCAGAGAATACCTTTTCAGAAGAATATCTTGTCAATATTCTTCTTGAAGCATCAAATATTCCTTAGCTAAGTGCCTCTTCAGTTGAAATACTAAGACTTTTGATGCAACAAAACAGGCCAAAATATACATGAAAATGGGAAAACAAATAACACAAAATCCTGTCTTTTTAAGCTTCGGTCAGTCCAGCATTAAATATGTTCTCTGTTTTAAGCCCCATTAATTTCTTTGAAGATGTAATGGGATTTTTATATATCTATTCACTAAAAATGAAGCTTCCTTGCATGAGTGATAGTTCCTTTATGAACACAGAAATTCCATAGCAAATCCATGTATGTGACTCCAAGGATTCGATATACTGTCCCTTTCACTGAGGCTGCAGCCTGGCCAAAGAAGTCAGCTGTAGAAAGGAACAGGAAAGAATCCTTTCTGCAGTTTCTTATATTTCTTTATACCAAAATGTTATGTAGTAATTAAGAGATTAAACCCAAAACCTTTTATAGGAGATTACCTACCTGAAATACTTTGATTCTAGTTTAACCAAGTAGAAATAGATTCTTTGATAGAAGAGCTTTCTGGGAAAAGTCATAAGTATTTTTTTTCACATGAAATTTTCCATTTTTTAGAAAATTATCTTATCTTTGGCAAAGGGGGAAGAAAAACTTATTTTGGAAAATCAAAGATCTCCAATTGTCTCTTTAGTTCTTAATTATTTTAAATGCTTTGTTTAATTCAACTTATTGAGTCTTTTGTTGAAAGAACAAAATAGAAGCATGTGCAATTTCTTTCTCAAGCTAATTACCAACTTAGGGTTTTCTACACATGGGATAACATAATGGAAAAGCTAGAGCATACTATACCACATTAAGGAGAAGATGGTATGATGGCATGCTGCCATCCCATGTCTATGACTGTCAAAATTCTTGGTGCAGTCAGTGTTTATCATGCTACGTCCATGTACCTTGCATCGAAGTGCTCTTAGGTACCATTAATATATAGAAACGGGGAGGAAAAAAGTTCTGTTTACTTTTTAGTTTTCTATAGGGCTCTAGTAATCAATGATTTGCTGAATGCTCAGCATTATGGTTCTCATCATGAGAATTGATTGCAGGCCTCAGAGGCTGTGAATTGGGTATTTTCTTTCAGGTACAGAGTGTCTGCATCAGTAGTGATCTTAATACACTCAGCAGCTTAGTCAGAAATGAATCTAAGAAAAGACTACATCAAAAACATGGACCTTCAAGTGATCTTAGCTGAAATGAAAGCAGGTAACATCTCCCATTTAATGTGCATTGTGCCTTCAATTAAAGCAGGTGTATAAACAGTTTATGTGACCTTGGCTGATATAGCAGCAGGAATAACCGCAAGAGAGGAAAGAATTAATAAAGCCAAGGACAATCTAAACTGCTTTTCAGCAGACAGTGCTGACAGCAACAGAAAAAAACATTCCTTCCTGGACAAAATCAATGATCTTGAAAATCATCACAGAAGATCTAATCTTGAGTCCTCCTGGTATACCTGCAATTGGGAGACTGCTGATGCACTGGAGTTTCTGAGCAGAACTCTTTACTCTGCAACATGATCATTCACCCTCTGCCTAAAAGTTCTGTGGAAAAACCCAGGCTACATAAGACTTCATATTTTACCACCTTTTTTTCTTAAATAAAAGGATGAAAAAATTACACATTTGTACTTCTCCTTTCCTTGTGGGTAGACCAATTTGGTTCTGCCTCCCAACCCTGCAAAAATTCAGCTGAGTTAATTTGAGGATAGATGATAGTATCCTGGGATGGAAAAAATGAACCCCACTTATGGAGAAAGCCAGATAATGCACTTTGTTTGTATAGTGGTATTGATAGGCTGGATTTAAGGAACAAAGCAATAATTTACATTTTGTATCGCTAAGGATGAAGAAATTTTTTTTTCCTTTTAGAAACAGGTGGTAACTATAAAAGAATAGAATAAACAGTCTCAAAAGATAGATTTCTGAAGATTGTAAATAAGTTTTATAAAAATCCCTTAGAGGGTTTGTTTCAGTCAATTGTATTATTACTCTCATATTTTTCAATAACTTTGACCAGGAAGTTTTATTTTAAATGGTAATACTGTGTAAGAATTTGATATTTATGCTTAAATATATTGTACACCTGTCCTCAAAATTTAACTGCTTATATTTAAGGCAATAATGTTTTAAGTTATACAACTTCAGCCTGGGTTTCTTTCATGTCAAAGACGGGTTTGCAACACCTGTATTTTGGGAGTTACAGTATTCAGTCTGGTGTTTAAACCTGGATATGAAGGTGACAAGATCATTGATAAGGAAATGCTTATTGCAGTATGAGCAGGCAAATAATGGAAAAAGGAAGATAAGAGAGCTCCTTCAGACATCTTCCCTGGCTATAATCACATTGTCTTGATGTTCTATTTACTACTTTTTTCCCTACTTTGCACCTTCAGGAATTCATGAGGAAATTTGAGAAAAAGATAATCTTCAGACTGACAAAGGTATGTTCTAGAACTAACAGAGAAAATATGACCCCCTTTATAGGGTTTGTGTTTTTTCTTTCCTTTAGTAAAAGGAAAAAGAAAAAAAAGGTGTTGTTTTTGTGGTCTTTAACACAGACTAAAATAAAAAAATCTGTTCAACCTCTTTCTGCTTCCATTTCTCCTCTCACGATAAAGATGCCCCTATATTAACTCCTATCACCTGACTGTAAGAAACCTGAATGTATCCCCCTTGACACCCACTAACAGGAACCTTTGTATCATAGAAAAAGGGAAATAATTGACAGTCCTTTGATGATACTTGATTTTCCCTAATGGAATAGTTGTAGAATTCTTCAAGGTTTCATTAATAATAGTCAGCATGGGAACTGTTGCTGCCTGAAAAGATCAGGAGCATTCACAGATGTAATGGCAGCACAACCAGCCCTTTTAGCAGGTTTTTCTCATGCCAAGAACACTGCTGAATTAGCTGGAAAGGCATATGGACTCTTTTTTTTTTTTTTTTTTTTAGCATAAGCAATTGTTGTAACAAAATCTCAAACTGTGAAAAATTGCTGTTGAAGTTAATCAAAGGATCTTACAGCAGTAAGACCTGAAGGATTTGACTTAGGAGTAATTTACAGTTTCAATCTGTCTACACAAGATGACCTTGTAGTTTTGTAAAGGTTGTATTTATAATCAAAATTGGCTGCTGCATTTTAAAAATGCAGAAATAACTTTTTGAGCACATTGTAGAAAGATATCTAGGATATCTTGGAAACAAATTTAAATGACAAAAAATTTTATTTGTTTAATTATAAAATTAAAGGCTAAGCAGGGCAGAGATTTAACATATATCTAAAGCCAATTTGTCTGTATGTAGTCACAGTGACCCAGGGTAAAGAGCCATCTTCTTGGGACACCAAGTATAATTCTCAATCAAGTGGGAGGTGTTTTGGCAAAGTAAACTTTCTTTGGCTTTAATGAAAAGCAAGTGTAATCTACATGATACTTTTGATATCCATGTTCACACGGTGATGTGAGAATTATAGATGAACTTACTTTTTACTTATGAAAGGTGGGATAGTAAAACTTTGGTGCAGATTCTATTCTGTTTTAGAAGGCAATTTCTGAGTGCTGGTAGTAATATTTATTGCTTTCAGACTATGTAAAGCTCTGCACATGAGAGAATCATCTGTGATCTTGAAATGACACAGTGAAAATTTGAGTCATAAAAAGTCTATTTGAGGCTACCTATTAGACTAATTAAAGAAAGATCATTACGACTGATTGGAACTTAGCATCTGGTAGAATTTGGTCATGTTACAATGTGGACATATTTCATATGGAAATATTTTACTTTGCACACTGGTGTGTACTGGGTACAGTTGTAGCTGTTGTGAGCAAACAAAATATGGCTGAAATGGCTTTTTACAGACTGTTGTCACAAAAGTTTTCAGGAATACTTGTTAGAAAGCTTCCATAGTTAGTGCTGTGGATTATATGATGATATGAAATGGTGTGGATGGATGGAACAGAACAGAAAAGTGGCAAGCAGTGTTATCCTTCCTGACATGCACGTACCTCTGTATGAACCCTTGGTGTGTGCTAACTACAAACTTATATGTGAAAGTGGTCTTTGCTATTGGCTACTGCTCCTGAATTTTCTTGCCTCCAAAGATGAAGTTTATGCCAGAGTCATAACTGATGACTTAACAACACAGTCTTACCTTTTGGAGACCACTGTTAGGGCAAAATGGCATGGTGAGGAGTAATAATAATATAGTGGACATCTCAGTTGTGAACTTCAGTAGCTGAGTGCTTTGTAGTATCACAAAGTACTGGAAACTAAAAGATATGTTCTGCTTTTTTTAAAAAAGAATAGAAAACCTGAACAATGGTGTCAAAAGCAACTTTCACAGGTGACTTATTGGAAGCAAAAAAAAAAAAAAACAAAAAACACCCAAAACCAAAAACAACCCCCAAACCCCACCAAAACAAATCCAAAACCTGTAAGCATGAGTGCAGCTGAAAGGAAATTATTACAGGTATTTCAGTGAGACAGGGGACTTCATCCAGGAATCTCAGCACCTCCAGAGCAACAGGAGTTGAATGGAGCATCAGCCCTTTTGTGTTTCCATTTGTCAGTCAGAAAAAAGTCTATGGCCATATGATGAGGAGTATGATAAGTACTTACCCTGAGGACATGAATGAAGTAGTTTTCTTTACAGTATGAGAATATGTGTTGAAAATTTTCTTTAAAAAAAAGAAAAAATGGGGGATTTTTTTTTCGTATTGCCTAATCCATCTAATATATGATACAGCAGCTTGAGATTTTAAGATGAAAAACATTATTCAGACGAAGGGAATTTTGTACTAAATGTTCATCATCAGCTCTGCCTTATATGTGTAATGTAGCTTTTGAGGTATGACTTAAGACTGTAAGTAGTGGATAGTGTCATCAGAGAGTGCAAAACTGTGGAGAAACTGAAAGCTGCGTCTTTGTTACAGGTAAGTCAATATACATTTAAACGGCATTGCTGTAACTGCCTGAAAGTCAATATGAAAGTATTACTAAAGTCTGGATATGACAAGTGATGTTTTTCAGCATTGAGCTCAAAGAGTTGACATGTGAATACAGATGAAAGGAGGAAAAAAGAAAATTCTTCTGTTTGTCAAAAAAATGAAGAGCACATAAAAGTGTCAGCTGTAGGAGGAACAAAATTACCTTTTGCCTTCCTTTTCAGTTATTGCTGCTTAAGATCCAGTAGACTAAATATGACCTATAGTCTGTGGCAACATTGGAGGAGTTGTGTTATATATACCATCTAAAGCTGGTACCTGGGATTGGACTGTTTGCAGATGACATGCTAAAATTCCTGACTAGTACAGAATCATTCTTACAGGTCTGTATTGCTGACCATTTTGAAAGCCTTTCTCTAGTGAGATCTCAATTGCACAACCTATTTATTCTTGATAGAAGACCATCCATGTCTAAAAGAGTGTTTTCTTTCCAATTCATCTTATCTCATTATTTCAACTCAATCCAGAGATGTTTAAGACTCATTGAATATAAAAAAAGGTAGTGAGTGTTAGAGAAAGGAATGTATTAGTGTGGTGGGTTGACCCTGGCTGGACGCCAGGTACCCACCAAAGCCACTTTATCACTCCCACTCCTAAGCTGGACGGAGAGAGAAAAAAATATGACGCAAGGCTTGTGGGTCAAGATAAGGACAGGGAGATCACTCACCAATTACTGTCACGGGCAAAACAGGCTTGACTTGGGGAAATTAATTTATTTTATTACCAATCACACCAGAGTGGGATAATGACAAATCAAACCAAATCTTAAAACACATTTTCCCCATCCCTCCCTTCTTCCTCGGCTCAACTTCACTCACGATTTTTTTTCTACCTCCTTCCCCCCCAGCAGCACAGGGGACAGGGAATGGGGGTTGGGGTCAGTTCATCATGCATTGTCTCTGCCGCTCCTTCCTCCTCAGGGGGAGGACTCCTCACACTCTTCCCCTGCTCCAGTGTGGGGTCCCTCCCACAGGAGACAGTCCTCCATGAACTTCTCCAACATAGGTCTTTCCCACAGGGTGCAGTCCTTCACTAACTGCTCCAGCGTGGGTCCCTTCCATGGCGTGCAGGTCTTCAGGAGCAGACTGCTCCAGTGTGGGTCCTCCACAGGGTCACAAGTCCTGCCAGAAAACCTGCTCCGTGGGCTCCTCTCTCTATGGGACCACAGGTCCTGCCAGGACCCTGCTCTAGAATGGGCTTCCCATGGGGTCACAGCCTCCATCAGGTGCATCTACCTGCTCTGGCATGAGGTCCTCCCCGGGCTGCAGGTGGATATCTGCTCCACTGTGGAGCTCCCTGGGCTGCAGGGGGACAGCCTGCCTCACCATGGTCTTCCCCACCGGCTGCAGGGGAATCTCTGCTCCGGCACCTGGAGCATCTCCTCCCGCTCCTTCTTCACTGGCCTGGGGGTCTGCAGGGCTGTTTCTCTCACATGTTCTCACTCCTCTCTCCCAGCTGCTCTTGCGCAGCAGGTTTTTTTCCCCCTTCTGAAATCTGTTCTCCCAGAGGTGCTACCACCACTGCTGATGGGCTCAGCCTTGACCAGCAGCAGGTCTCTCTTGGAGCCAGCTGGCATTGGCACTGTCAGACACAGGGGAAGCTTCTAGCTTCTTGTCACAGAATTCACCCTTGTAGCCCCCACTGCTCCAAAATCTTGCCAAGCAAACCCAATACAGTTGGTGAAAATGAATGCAGTTGTGCAAATGAACTCTACCTTTAGCAGTATGACTGGACAGAACTGATGATCAACAGCTGCAATTGTCAGCGAAGTGCTGAAACGGATTCCTTTGTGATGGAAAACCAAAAGAACATGGATGAGAAAGACTTTATTCTATGAACCATCTGTTTCAAATAGATTACCCCAGTAAGAGTTGAAAACTGTTCATCCATTGTCTATTCAGTCATGCAATGTGTAGCACATGAGACCAAGACTGGTTATTTCAGTCCAGTTGCTGATGAATAGTTGTCCATATGACAAAACCCCACTGATTTTCAGAAGAGTTTGTCTGCAAAACTTAATAGATGTACACAAAGCTGTACATTCTCCTGTGCACAATTGTTCTTGCTATTTAGAACAGCAAGGAAATATAGGACTGGCTGCCACGGTATCAGGGAAGCTTATTTTGTTACTTCAGAAGCAAAGCTGCTTCTATGAAGAAATAAAACTTTGGCTGATGAGCATGGGAGTCCATATCTTATCTGAAGTTCTTAGAGATTTGTGATTAAACTCAAAAGCAAATTTTCAAACTACAAGCACTGTGTAAATTCTCTCGTATGTATAACTCTAGTGGGTTTTAGAGCATTATTATTGTAAAAAATCTTGCTATTATGTGAAAAAGCTGATAAATCAGAATAGAGGGAAAAAAAAAAAAAAAATTGAGCCTTTCCCTGAACTCATAATGCTGAAATTCTCATTAGGGACAACAGAAATTCTTGCACGACTCCCAGCATGGCAGTTCACTGACCTAGCCAACAACCTGTACTTGAAACAATAATCCCATTCACTTTCCAGTGTTTGTCTTGGTGAAAGTTGTAACTAGGTATTTCACAAAAGCATGTGTGGTAGGACTAACGCGTGCCTTAAACTTTAAAGGAAGTCAGGGTTTGACATTCATTAAAAACGAAGGTTAGGACTTGAGCACTGAGTTTCTGCATTAGATTCTGCTCCAAGAGATTATAAACACAGTGATTAGACATTTTTCATATGATTAAAGCTTTATATTGCCAGGGATTAATTGTCTTCCATTAGACTCCACAGACAAAAGACATTGCTTGGGACCATAATTTGAAATGAAATGGCTGATTTCATGTGACTCATTACACACAGAAGCAAAAAAAAAGATGTCTCAGTAAAGGAGTCTGCACTGTAGATCTGCTATCATATGAAAGAGAGAGCAATGCGTAGTAACAATACAAAAAGCTCTGAACTTTGACATCTGACTCTGATGTTATAAAGTCCCATTCACTTTATTGCTTGCTGTACAATGCCAGTCACACTTGAGATCACTTTTCCGCTGGTGTTAGGTATGTCTGTCTTGTTCCTTTGGTGTTTTTTTTTCTTATTTTCCAATGATTAAAATGACAAGTGACTTGGTATTTAGTTTAATGTTATCTGTTATAGGTAAGTATCACTTGATTATTTCAGTCATTAACAAAGAAAAGCTAGTAAGAGGAAAAAAAAATGCTAAGGAAACCAAACACAAGTTGTAATGAACCCTCTCAAAGGGTTATGATACAGACTGTGTTTTGATTGAGTTGTTTTTTCTCTCTTCTGTTATTTCTGTGAACCTCTTACGTCTGACTTGAAAAATACCATACTAGCTGAGCTTGCTTTTTGTTGACATGACTAACGTGTTGTGACACACAAGCAAGGTTTCTTACACTTAGAAATTACTGTTTTGTTTGAAGGGAGTTCAGGTCTCTCACACTTCAGCCATGATTGTGAACACATACCAGGTGAATTCCTTTATGGCAGCAAGAAGTATTAAGCTCGGCAGCAGATGATATGTAATCAGAGATGCCGCCATTTGCACACATTTTTTAGCCTGGGAACGTAACACACTTTTTTCATCGTGTTAACATCATTACTTTGCAAAGCTGGAATTTGGGGTTTTTTTGAGAGACCTTGGCTTCATATAGAATTAACTCTCTTATTCCATATTAATAATCATCATATGACTGAGATCATACTCTGATGCCTTATTTCTCTTCTCTGTTTTATTTTGACATTTCTATTGACCTTGCATAAAATAACTAGCCTATCTGCTCTAGTTTTGCAGTCTGGGAGGTTAAGAGAAGACAAGAAATGAATACATGAATACAAGATATGGATTAGAAACAAGCCCTATCCACCTATTAAGAGTTGAAATGAGTATTTTACATTCTTTATTTGAAAGGTTTGATTACTGTTATGCTCCCTGCCAATTACTGTGTCGCAGGTTTTGTGTTTCTGTAACACTGGCATGGTACTCAATACATGAAGACTGCACAGAAATAAGTCTTCTTGCTGTCACGTAAAAGGTAGAAACATTGGTTTGGTTCTGTGTGATAATTTCTGTGGTCTGTCTTATGTGGTAACTGCCTTTCAGATAGGCTCTGCCTAGCTCTTCAGAGAAAGGCATACAATTGTCAGAGGCAAATATTTGTTGCAGGAGCTGAGGGATAACTTCCTTCTGGTTCCCACTGTGTTTGAGGATGATAGTAGAGAGATCATACCACCTCTAAGTTTCCCAGTTATAATCTCTGCCCTTACCTAATCAAGCAGCTTTGGAAAAAGGGCTGAACATAGACAAAGGAAGCACACCTTGTAACTCCCCTTGGATTTTCACTCTGGAAATTTACTTTGTATTTTTGTTGTCTTTGGTTGCATATACACCAACAGAGACTACCTAGGCTCACTCTTCCATGACCCTAAGTCAACCAAATTGTTATTTGGAGCCATGGAGCATTCTCACAGCCTGCTAAATAAGTTAGATTTCCAACTTCTTTATTATTTAGAGTAGAAACCCTGATTTAAGTCCAACTTATTTGTGAGACACTGCCTAAACCTGGTGTCTGAGGCACTGTTAATGAACGAAAAGTCATGGACAAAATTTAATTCAAAGATCAAATTCTAAATCTAAGCTTACCTTAGGAGGAAAATGGCATTTTGTTATGTAAATAGCATCAAGATTAACCTGATCTATAAGCCCAAAGAAACCTACGAAAGCTCACTTTATTGCAAAACTTTTGTCAATACAGATAATAGCTATTCTGTCTATAAAAACTGATCCTAAGCAAATAGACATTTGCATATTAATCTGGATTGTACTTTGCATGAATGGCAAAAGATAATATTTTAGAACTTCATCATATTTTGCCTTATGCCAATGAAAACTAATCTTAGTATTGCTTGCCAAATGCATTACCCAAGGAAAATGAAGAAATGTTTCTTATTTGTCTTTTGTTTACCTTATTATTTGGCTTTTATTTGGTTTGACTAAATATAAGTCTTAGACTTAAAGTGTGCAGTATTTATGGTCACAGCAAAAGCTTCTTTTGAAGCAGTTGGTGGTCTGGCCACACACACTTTCTTCTGAAGAAATGTGCCCTTTTCTAAACCCAATGCCCTTTGCCATGGACAATTAATATATTAATATTTGCTAATAGCTTAGTTGATATTTCAGTCTAGTGTTTAGATACTGTGTATGACCTTTTTGGTCGCTCTAGTGTTCTGTGTTGTTTTTCACACTTCCCAGCCTGGATTAATGCAATGGTCATCTAAATCTTAGCGGTTCTTTCACAGTTGGCACCAAAGTTACTACCATAAGTGTTTAATACTTTATGTCCAAAATTTGCTGTTGAGCATTTGATCTGTGTAAAGCATTAGGCAAAACCTTTTTTAAAAATGAATAAGCAAATTGTATTTTCTATTGTGATACTTAAACAATTCACCTGCTTGGACTTTACTTGACTTTTATTACCAATCATGGAAAGGATATGGCTTTAATCATTTAGTTGGAAAGATATCAGCTGTGTTAATAATAATCTGCACTAGGATGTTCACGTTGTCTTTGGCTTGTTCCTGCTGACTTGTATGAGTTATCGGAGTTCTGCCTAGGAAAAACAAAACACTTTCTAAAAAAGATTTGGAAACTTATTTCAAAACAGCATTCCAGCACTGTTTTGTGACCAAAACCACATTCCTCTCATTACGTTAATAAAGCTGCAAGTCAGCACAGCATTTTCTAGATTAAATTTTGTTTGTTGGAACCAAATTTTCTCTCTAAATATTTTATGAAATGCAGACTAAAAGATGGTAGGTGTTAATATTGTGAACAGCCCACTGGAAGAAAAATAACCTATGTCTATGTTACCTATTAAGTCTTGTGGCCGAAGCAAATAAAACTGGTTAGAACTAATTGTCTGTGGCAGAACAGATGTTATTCACTCAGAGACTTAAAAATCTAGTCATCAGAAAGTAAAGAAAGCTCCGTGTTCCTTAATTAACCATATTGCTGTGACTCAGTTAGCAAAGTTTTCTGACAGTCTAGAGCTGTATCGCTTTACTTTCCTACGGAAACCAAGCTGCAATACATACTGAGTTTCCTAGACTAGCCACAGCAAAAATTGTTAGCTTCTATGATTTTGTGTAAATTGATCAAAGCATTTGATTTGTCAAACACTGGGTACCTTTGGAAGCAATTTTCCTGTAGATCAGAGCAGATTTTCTTGTTCCCTAGGGTACTAACATTTTTTATACAGTTTTCAGCTAGCCAAACGGATCATTCCCCTGAGCTGGGAAACAGAAGAGTTGCACCTGCTTGAGAATCAAAAACAGGAGCTGGAGGGCTGGATATGCTCCCGATCTTGTTGATTTTTCTGAAGGCTCTGAAATGCCCTGATGTGCACTAGACAATGAGTGTCAGTAACATTTTAACCCCAATTAACTGCTACTGAAGTTACAAAAAAGGCAAATAAAAGCCAGCCTCTGCTTTTAACTGACAAGGAGCTGTCAGCCACCAGAAGCTCGACTGAAAGAGCTCCGTGTGGTCTATCTCAGGCTCTCGGCAGCCCCCAGGACCTTGATGCAGCAGGAGGCCCAGCATGTGGGGCTGCAGGATACCAGCAGCCCTGCTGGTTGCAGTCCCTCGTTCTTTTCCTAGCTCGCTATGGAGCCTGTGAAAGTGTGATGCCTGACCCTTGTAAAGACAGCTTTTTGTGAGAGTAGAAAAGATGAAATTATCAGAGGCCATGGCTGAAATCTACAGAGGTGTTTTGCAGCCACAAACTGAGATGTTACTTCGACTGTTAGTTCAACCCTGTATCCATATATAGAGGAAAAATAAAATCTGTTTGGATGTTTTGTTTGGGGTTTTATGTTTGTTTTTTTTTTTAAATGTTGGGGCTGATGTCTGATCTTTGCACTCAGGCAGTAACTCATCTGATGGGCCATGTGGAACCCTAGCGATACTTCCAGATGTTACAAACAAGGGCTCAAAACATTAAGAAAAGATTGATGTGTTATGGCTGTGCTGAGGTGCCAGTGATGGAAGTTGTCTGTGTCATGAGGGTGCACCCGGGCAGTTTCAGAGGCAGGCTGCTTGGTACTGGCGGTGCTTCCCAGGGAGATGGCTGCAGTCTGTGGTGAAGGTGTGGTAAACAAAAATGTTGCTTGCAACAACAGGTTGCTAAAGTTGTGATGCAGAGCCTCGCTATGAAATGCCTTTCTATCACAAATATCCATAGTATCCCTGTCATAAGTTCCACATGAAACACCTTCTACAGATATTATTTTGCTCTCTGGAGTGCATGAGATGGTAATGTCTTCCCCATACTAGTCCTATGGTCTGAGTCTAGTGACCTTCTTGTCTGTATCCTAAAACCTCACAGTGCTGACTGGGATTGAAAAGGACCGGAAAATAGATATCAAGCTCCTGACTGTTATTTTCCCAGTATATAGTGCACATCTTGTTTAATAGGCAGCAGCAGAGTGTTATTGATCAAAAATAGCACATTCTTCCCCTAGATGCAGGACAGGAATTACATTATCTGTGTTTGGAGAAAGATCAATTCATAACAGCTCACTTTCATTGGTGTCATCTTTGAGGGCAGCCAAAAAGATGGGGACACAGAGCTAGACATGTCTTCTGTGCTTGTGGTGTGACCTTGTGTTAGTTCTCTTAAATCTTTAACTTTAGAGATGTAGCCATTAATGATTGTAGGAAAAGGAAAAGCTGGCTAATAAGTCTCCCTTGCTAGCTTTTGGGTTAGGATTCATCAGCTTTTGATAATAATAAATTAGAGGAGAATTTTAAAGAGTTGTCTGAGATCTGAACTACTGGTTATTTCTTTAACAGTTCCAGGAAATTCCCCTAGCCAGTTTTTCCCTAGATGAAAGAGGGTGCTCCTGTGAATTGTCAGTATGGTGTTTCATTTCTCATTTCTTCTCTCCCTCAAGAGTGAAATGCTCACAATTTCTCATTTATTGATTAATTCTCCATTAAGCTGTTATGAAAAAGCTCTGAAATAGTTTGTTAGTTTTTCCGTTTTTCTTTAAATTAAAGAGCCTCTTAAATGGAATCTTATTTAAGGATCTGCAAACTGCAAATGAATAACATTTTTTAAGTATCACCTGTGTACTAGTGGATGGGTGCTTCTTAAGTAATCAGTTTAAAAAAGAGTTTCATAATAATATACACAAGAAGTCCATCTGAGATCTACTGTGTATTCCAGTCCATAAAAATGGGCCTGGAAAAAGTGACTCACCCTTTTAATGCACTGTGTAACTAGCCAAGTCACATTTTGTTGGCATTCTAGTCCTAGGAAAATGCTATAATCATTCCATACTACTAACCTGCTGAAGTGAAAGTGACTCCCAAGATTTAGATGGATGAGTGAAATATGAACGTTGAAGTTAAGCAGATGCTTATGTAAAGAGTGACCTAATTATGCTAGATGCTGTTCTGTTCTTAAGAAAACTGTTTTCAGCTTTGCAGTCTAAACAGTGAAAGGGATGAGTTGTCTTTTTATCAGCCTAGTGTTTGTGTATGTGGGCAAATCTAGATCATATGCAGTTAAGCATGATAGTGCTTTGCCAAATCCAGACTTTAATGCAAAAAAATATGATGTGCTTGAGAACCCTAGGAAAAACTTGAGAAGTCAATAGAAGATACTGGAGCTTCGGTATTACAATGTATTCCTTTAAAAATGTTTGGATAAATCCTACTGCATGGTTTGCTTTGTTGCAGAAACCTTAAAAATATCCCCTTAAATTATTATTCCTTTAGTTTATTATCTTAATTTCCATTTTGTCAAAAACAGAATCAGTTCTTAAACCCCATAGTTTATTAGCCAATCTATAGAAAATCTGTTTTACAATCCTTTCTTCTTTAATATTGGATTACAATCACTGCTTAGTATCAGAAGAAAAGTAGATTGTTTTTGTTCAGTTTTCAGTTATGTGATGTTCCTCTCCTGGTCAGGAAGGTAAAAAAATGAATCCTTGAAAGAGGATTTTAAAACTTGATTCCCTTATACTGGATGCTTTGTGAGTGCATGCTGGTTTTTGGTTCACTGCACTGTCTAGCCTTTCCTGTAGCTGAGAAGTTATTTGGTCTCTAAAGGGCAAAGAATCCCCTTCTTGAGACTAAATTCAGCACTGCAATATGTGATATTTTCTCTTAGAAGACAAAGTTTTTAAACAGCTAAGACCATACAGAGAACTTTGACTGCTCTGTGTGACCACGGACTTCATTGTATATGCTACGATTCCAGGAAGAATGAAATGGAAGGCAGGTCCCTAATGTGATAGTTTTTAATTATTTACAAAGCTGAGTGTTTTTTAATGGGGCTGATGTACCTCTGTTCCAAATCATTTCTCGGTGTCTTCCCTTCAAAACTCCACAAATAATGGGGATATAACATTGTTCAGCACTAATACTCCTTCTTCCGGCTCTTAAACCCTGATGACGTTTATTGCAAGATGTGATGGATATTCAGACTTTACACCTTCTAATTTCTTATCTTTTTTCTGATGGACAGTTTTGTTGACTGATTCAAGATCTGTGATTCTTTTACATGGCTCTGCAATGCTAACAGGGTTGAAAAGTAAAATCATACTTAATCACCTAGTAATGATGCATAACTTGGAAAATGAAGAGCACATCTGTTGTATATTTTACTCTGGCTTTAGTCGAATATACAATTCCAGATGAAGTGTCAGCCCTAATTTGCAAAGGGTACTGCTCTGCTTTTCAGGGCTTTATAGCACAAAAGAAATGTTCTCCTGTTTCTCAACTTCATACATATCCCACTTGTATAGATTTATCCCCCCCCTCTCCCCCCCCCCCAGGAATACACTCAAAGCACTATAAGAAGAAGAGCAGTATCAGCATCTTATAATTGAGGAAACTGAGGCACAGACCATGGTAGAGACCAGTAACATTTAGCAGGCTATGTACACAGCTACAAGGAGACTGAAGTCTCCAGAGTCCCATGGAAGTGATCTCAGTAGTGAACCAGTCTGGGAACTCTGCATAGGAAGAACGTTCCAGCTTAGCTAATTTATCCATGCTTTTGTACTAGGATTCAGCTTGTTTCTTAAAGTATTATTTACATGTGGATGTTGTATACCATCTTTGCTTACAAGAAAACACCCTTTAGGACTTGATGTGGTGTGTTCTGCCAGTTTTGGACAAACATGAATTCATGTAAATTTCTATAGAGAAAACATATTTAAAAAAAAAAAAAAAAAAAGCCAAGCAATGTTTAACGTATCTTTCCATGTGGAAATTAGCATGTTTCCCATGCTGCTGTTCGTGGACTATACTTGTTGGGTTTGTATTTCATGATATACAATGTTGTTTTTTCCATGACTCAACTTAATGATACTTGGTGAAGGCAATTACAGTAACATATTTACATTTTTAGGGAACTATAAAAGTGGATCAAACAGAAATATTTCACCTGAATGTTAACGTTCCAAACAGTAGGGAGGGCAGAACAACCTTGACAGGAAATCTGTGCTGCTAATGTGAGATGAGCTTTATGGAACTGTGAAAATAAATAAATAAATAAATCTCAACAGAGCAAAACACATTAATAATTAAAATCAAATACTAGAACACAACTCAGGAGGTGTCACCATATGCAGCTAGTGTGACTCATGCAATAAGCACCCCTTATTTTGCTTGCTGTAAGCGTTGTTCAGAATTCTCTGCTGTTTTGAGCATACCCTCACTTTTATATATACCAGCATGCCCTAGCTACTTCTATTCAAGTCCAGCAATAGGAAATACCCCTCATTTCCTGGAATAAACACAGCACAAGTATGAATCTCCCTTCATAAAAGTCAATAATCAAATAATATAGTTCCAGATCTGGGAAGAGAATAAACAGAGCCCAGAGCAAGCAAGCTTATCATTACTGCCAAACTGGAGGTGGTAGGATGCTCAACAGGCTATTATTTTGTACTAGAACATTTGAGAAGCAGAACTGAAAGGCAGGTGACTTTCTCTCTTTCAAGACCATCACTTGGATAAGGAAATTGGCTCCTTGTGCAAATGCTAATGCCTGCATGCTTGTATTCAATATCTGATTGACAAGCATGATGCTTTCAAAATGGTATCATTGCCTAGTGTTTTCCTTACATGTTAATTTATTACTTGTATAAAGGAAAAGAATCTATGTACAGTACCGAACTGTTATTTTGACTAGGTGTAAGCCTATAATTTTTCAGCAATGTCTATGTAGTACTTTCAAATGCATGCTTGGATGCCTTTTGGGAGATACAAGAAGCCTCTGGTCTAAAATCTTATTTCTTTTGAGGTGTTTTGTTAAAAGAGAGATTGAGCTTCTAGGAAGCAAAAAGAGTAATTGAATGGAGAGCACTTTGCTAAACTAAAGAGGTTGTGTCAGTATTCTAATTATTGTGGACAAACCTAGTTAACTTACTCTCACACTCTGGACATGTATTTATGCAAATTGCAAGAGGAGGGGAAAGGAATCCTTTCTCTGCAATGAACTCATCAGTGCAGGAAAGCTCTCAGTGGCAGATTAGTCTGGGAAAATTGGAAGTCAGACTTGGCTATATTCTTTAATGGAAATATAATCAGCAATACATCTTTATGAAATGTGCACTGCCATCACATAATACCACTTGGAGGTGAGGTAAGGTCTGGAGGCAGTAGTCCAAAATCATTAACATCCCCCAGGTGAATATAATAGGATGATAAATGCTCACTGGAAAAGGATTCATTTCAGTTTTCAAATGGTTTTGAAAGTAAAACAGAAAGTCAGTCATTTTATATCAATTTAGTCAGCTCCATACTTTAATTCAGTAATGAAAGACTTCACGTGCATCCATCCACAGTGTATCTGCAATGCCTGAGTTAGATGGTGGTGTTATTTCTGTTAGTGCAATTCCACCAAGGGAAAGCGGAAGGATAGGAATCATTCTGGTGTACGTCTTGATTTATGCAGTAAAACTGAAGGTGGTGTTCTTCTATAGCATAGTATCAATCGATTGAGTTTCTTTACTGGAACAGAATAAAAAGGCACAGTCCCTGGCTGGCTATTTGGGTCAATAGACTTGCCCTGACAGCTTCCCTTCTTTTTATTTCTGCCACGAGTAATAGGGGCAGGAGTGGATAAGAAACAAGTGTTTGTCCTTGATACTTTAAAACACTTAAGAGAAGGAGAAAAAATGGCTTGGCTCTTTTGGTTTCTGTATGAGGAGGCAATGCTTTAACAACTTGTCTTCCAATTAAAAAAAATAAATATATGCAAGATATTTGGAGGTCATGTAGATTTTGGGCTTTGTCCTTCCATTTATCTACTCTTGCTACAGCAAATGGGACCTTGTGGATGACAGCAGAACAGACATTTGGTTTTAGTTGGCTCTCTAAAGTGTCATTAACACCAAAGGATTAAGTCTTCTAGGATATAGACTGTATAGGTCGTAACATAGAGAACAATATCATTGCGTCATTTGATTTTAAACCTTCATTTTTTTTAAGGCATTATTCCTGTTTTAAGGGATATAAAAGAAGAGGAAGCACTTCTTCTCTACTTCTGAATGGATATAAGAAAATGTTATTGCTTTGTCTGAAATATGGGGCTTTGAGAGAGAACTTAAAAAGCAAATTCCCCCATGGAAATATTCTTTGCAATTCACAGGAGCTATCTTGCTAATGAATCAGTCCAGTATCTACACCATTTATAGCTGAACAAAACGGGGTATTTTTGACGTCTGCTTAGTGAAAACATACTGTTACAAATGGATTCAAATAGACAACTGTCCTGGTTTCAGCTGGGATAGAGTTAACTGTCTTCCTATTAGCTGGTACGGTGCTATGTTTTGAATTCAGTATGATAACACTGATGTTTTCAGTTGTTGCTAAGTAGCGTTTAGACTAAAGTCAAGGATTTTTCAGCTTCTCATGCCCAGCCAGTGAGAAAGCTGGAGGGGCACAAGAAGTTGGCACAGGACAGAGCTAGGACAGCTGACCCAAACTGGCCAACAGGGTATTCCATACCATGGGACGTCACATCTAGTATAGGGAGTGGGGGTGGGGGGAAATCGCCGCTTGGGGACTAACTGGATGTTGATCAGCAGGTGGTGAGCAATTGCACTGCACATCACTTGTATATTCCAATCCTTTTATTATTGCTGTTGTCATTTTATTATTGTTATCATTATCATTATTAGTTTCTTCTTTTCTGTTCTATTAAACCATTCTTATCTCAACCCACGAGTTTTACTTCTTTTTCCCAATTTTCTCACCCATCTCACTGGGGGGGGGGGGGCGTGCTTGAGCAGCTGTGTGGTGCTTAGTTGCTGGCTGGGGTTAAACCACAACAACTTAACTCTTTATGTGTATACAATTAGTCACTTAAAAATGGAGGGCAATTTCAACTTTTTTCCACTGCCTTATTTATTGAGGGGTTTAGTTTTGCTGGGCAAATGCATCATATGCCCTTTGCCAGTCTCAGCACACCTGCGCCCTTATAAGGGAGGGTGTATCTAGCATGCTCTGTTAGTAAAACAACAACAAACAACTAACTTGGAGTTCTTACCTTTGACTTATAACAAAATAGAGAAGCTGCGCAAAGTAACATATGTAGGGGAGTTAGCACTTGTACTGCTTGCTGACTCTCTGTAGTTTACTGTCACACTGAAGGCAATAAAAGAAGAGCAGTAATATTGCTTGTGCATAATGTTTTGTTTCTAAGTGGTACTTACAATAGTGTCATCTTATCCAAAGGTGCATTTTAGGCACAATAGTTCCTGCAAGTTCAAATTCTTTCTTAATGGTCTTCTCATGTATCTGGCAAATATTCACCTGTTTAGCAGATATTTAGGAATGCTTTAGCACCTGTTTAGGCATGGTATGAACTAGAACTCTTAGAGAAGCAGTAATGAAATGCTTTTGTATTCAGAGTGGGCATTAAGCATTGACTCCTAGCGTCCATGATTACAGTATTGGAGAGAAATGCTAATAACAGGATAGGCTGAAAACAAGAAAGTGGTTTGAATATAGCGACTTGCTATATGGATACATGAGGACATATGCATATGGATATTTGGTGGGTAAATGAGAATCCTTATTAACATTGTGGGTATGAGTTGCTCACACAGCCAAATGTTTTGCAGACTGTCAGGGAGTGGACAGCACTGCATGGTCTGGAAAAGGTCAACGAACTGCAGTCAATGTGCCAGGCAAGCATGAAAAGATGGGTGTCTAACGTATGGAGAAAAAGGCATGTAGTGCATTTCATTTGTGGGAAAGGCAAGCCTTGCTGGGAGTAGAAAACACATAGTCAAAACCCTACCTGAAAGGCAGCTGTGCTGGATACTAGCCAACTTCAGTTCACCTGGGATGTACAAACAACTGGGTTAGTTCTGGGATCTGAGAGCTGAGCCTGAGTAGCAGATGGATGAATAATCTGAGTTGGTAAATCCAGGTATGCTGAGGATTTCTTTTGTTTGCTTTGTGATTGCACCGTTCTCCACTGACATTGTGGCAGGGTGTTTGTTTGCTTTTCTAACTTTTGTACTCACCTCTCGAGCTTTCAGAGGCTTGAGGGAAAACAGTTACAGAATAATATGTATATATTATACCTTCATGAGGAAGGAATCTTTTTTGTTAAATAAGTCTCTCCTAAAGGCTTTTCAGGGAACACATGCTGATGAGTTTCTATACACTAGGCTGGTATCCATTTTGAAGGATTTGCTTAGGCCTTGGAACCTGCCACCAGTATATGACACCTTTTAGTATTGCTACACCAGTTTCCGGAAGGACAGCTGGACTGAGTACTTGTCTGTGATATGTCAGAGGTATCTGACAGACTGCCACTGCTAAATTACTCGAGGTAGGTACCTACAACAGCCATTGTTTCTGTTCAGTGTTACAGTGAACACGTTATCTCTGGCTAAGAAAAATTTCAGACTTGTGGGAGAAGCAGACTCAATTGCCCACAGGTAACCTGCCTTTAATTAGAGGAGCTAGGGAAGGAATCAGCTCTCCCTTCAGGAATTCTCTACCACCATTTCCTATTAAGCTTATGAGAGATATCTTAGAGACAGTATCTTTTGGGAAGCCTTTAATTCATTCAGGTAATAATCGTGTGTAGAGATAATGGAATATAAATCATCCCCTTTTTTAGAATGGTAGATGAGTTGAAGTGTGGTATTAAGATCGCCTATGCATCTGCAAAAGACCAAACTAGCCTCCTCCCTGCCCACTTTTCCCCATATTGGGATATCCAGAATTATAATTCAAATCTTGGGGGGGGTTGGTGTATGTGGTGATAGCATTTAATTAATTACCCCAGGAGCATAAAAATGGTGTGAGGTGTTCTCATTTGACAAGAGAATATAATAAGAATTGTGGGATAACCAAGTACAGGAGTGCCTGATGCGATTAATTGCTTTTGCAAGTGATTTAGAGCATGGAAGTTTGAGAGGCATTTTTTTGCTGCTGTGCTCTAGAGTTATAAAAACTCTTTCAAATTGTCCTGTATTAAAAGAAATAAATTCTGAAGAAGAAATAGCTTAATATATCCATAACTTTAAGAGTGCTTGACAGTTCTATGCTCATTTCTCATAATGGTATTTTGCAGCTGTACCTTTGTGAAGCTGGAGGTGAGAGCTGGAAGAACTGTGCTGAGAGTCAGGTTAGAGAAAATTAAGAGAAAGTGATCTGAAGTTAAAAATCCCTAGGCAGGTTTCAGGCCTGGAAATGCTTGTTAGTCTAGACCTTAGTATGGGAAGATGAGAGAAAGTTTTCTTCCAACCAGAGCCACTCTGGTCTGCACCTCTCCAGCTTGATGGGCTGGAGAGGAAAGCACAGTTACAGAAATCTGCACAGAGATAGAGTGTGTCTTACATTTTGCAATGGGAATTAATTTTCTGGCTGTTCTGCTTTTAATGGTGACTTTTAAACTTGAAGATAAGAGATGAACCCCATAAGCCAGTCCATTTAGTGGAAGGACATTGAGGGCACTGTTGATCCTCTGGATTGCTGAAACCTGTCATCAGAAGTACTTTTGTGATCTTAAGGATTGAACTAGGCAAGATACCAGGGGCTGCTGTCTGCTTGTCCTACGGAGTTTAGGCTGAATTGGAATTCCCCAAAGTTCAAACCTCCAAGAATTTGAATTAGAGGCTTTTTATTTCTTCTTTGCTGGCATTTCTTCCTTTCTGAGCAGTATTTGATCTTTAAAAGGCTGATGGATTTAAGGATTTATTTTTTTTAATTTTGTTATTGGTGCTATTAAACCTCTAAGTAAACATTCAAAGACCCGTGTCTTCAGATGTGGTGCTGAATTATCACTTTTAAAATGAGAATCTAGGGAAAAGAGAAAAACTATGTCTCAGATTAGGAGAAGAAAAGAGGTATGCGTCATCTCCCAATTTATGCTTCAGACTTCTGCAGCTCTCCTGGAGACATGGGCAGCAGTCTAAAACAGAAATATGGCAACTCAAGAAGGAACAAAATTTTGCCTTGATGACTCCCCCAAGGATTGTTCAAGCTGTAAGTCAGGGCAAAGAATATTGATTCAAATGCAGGATGCCATCTCTCTCTCTTCTTGTTGCATGTTTCTCCTCTGAGGTTGCTCTGGCCTTTGGTTTCTGTAAGTGGGTGGCATTTCTTAGTAAAACTGGGGATAAAGACAAAAATAAAAGAGGAAGAGAGATGGTGAGTATTTTATGTTAAGGACCAAACTTTGAAATGAGAACATAGTTGAGAATGAAAATGTGAGGAGCTGGAGCTCATTTCATCCAATGCAGAGTACCTTCAGCAAGTTGATGATGGAAGTGCTTTTAACTGTCAGGATAAGGCTGTAAATCAGATAAACCTTCATGTTTCTGATCTAATAGACTTTGGCGGTAAGCCAACTGTTCCACATAAAAGGTGGTCTTTCTGCATGGTCCAAATTTGTCCTCCTTTAGCAGCTGGATGCAGCTTGGCAGACAATGGTGATATGGTGTGAGTGAGGGGCCAGTGTGATGATGCAGAACAAATAAGCCCATTAGACTGTTTTGTTTGGGTTTTTTTTAAAGTACAGTCCCTTTAAAATGTGCTCAGTTTCCCATTATGTAGCCTAAAAGATTGAAGCCATGTAATCAAAATATTATCTTAATTACACTAATTACAGACCCTTACACTGAGAGAAATCTCAGGGTGTTTCTAATGTGAGCAGCTAATTAAGGTCTAGTAGAATAATGACAATGTAATTGCTTATGTTTGTGTGGAGGTGTCAATTTAGAAACAAACTTGTATAAAACCTGCTATGGGATGGTAAAAGTAGTCATATTTTGAAGTGCACTTAAGATAAAAGCGTATGGTTTTATTTGCTGGTTTTTTTTCTCTTCAGCCAGCAAGTGAAGTGTCTTTAACTTACTGTTCTTTATTGAGAGCTATGTTTGATATACTGTCCTTCTAGATTGATATGGCTACTTGGTTTGTAAAATAGGGTAAGTAAATTTAGCTGTTTAATTTTTGCAGCTAGGTGAATACTATTTGTTTGCCATTTGCAAAGTTACTTTACAGTTAAAGTTTTGGTTGAAGAGCCCATTTTGAAAGCTGGGGGTGGAAGTTAGTGAAGACAGACCTCTGCTGACTTGTGGTCACTCTTTTCCCTTGTGAAGGGATCTGAGTTACACACTTCAGGCCTTTTTGAAAGTAAAGTTTCTTAATGCTTTCTTACGCTATTGGGGGCATGAAAACATAGGGGTTCAATGTAAATCTTGCAGGAAAAGACGTGCCAAAAGGAGCACATGATAAGGAGATAGGGACTTGTTTTTTTTCTCAGACCTCTTTCTTAGGCTTCATACGTTGATCAGGGGAAGTTTCCTAAATTGTAGGAGGAGCTGCTGTGTCATCGCCTGTTGGGATTACTTGAGGCATCATGCCCAAAGATCCTGCTCTTGCTCGATTAAACGCAGAATTAATTCAGAATTTTGGCTCACAAGCAACATCAAAATTTCACTCCATTTTGGAGGAGGACAAGATTGAATTTTGTTTTAATTTAATTCCTGTTTAGTTTTAAACTGCTTCCCAAACGTAAATTTGGTAAGAAGAGGAATGTAGAGGGGTTTGGTTGAAATAAGCCATTCAAGACCTGGCAGTTTCTGACTGAAATGGTCCACGGCTCCTGTTAGTCACAGCGACAAGACACGCAGTCGCTGGAAACCTGGCTGTCGGGAACCGTCGGGCCCTGGAGGCACCCACAGGCCTTAACATCCTAGGCTAACCTCCCCTGGGAGGCCCGGGGGCACCAATTCACCTCAGCTGGGGCCCTAGGCCTGCCCCGAGTGGAGCCCGGGCCCTCGGCCCTGCTGCTTTGGCTGGGCTCCCTGGGCACCGCCTCAGGGCCCTGGGGGGCTGCGCCTAGCTGGGGGAAGGCCCTGCCTGCCTGAAGCCCAGTGGTGGGGTGGTCCCGCTCATACTGCGCTGCACCCTTGGGCCGCCTGGCCCACAAGGCCTGGCCCAGGAGCTGCAAAATGTGTATGGAAAACATTTGCCTGCTTACAGCTGAGGGAGGGGGGTGTGTTAGAGATGGCGGGGGCCGGGGAGGGTGTCCAGTGCTGACCAAACTTGGAGGGAACCTCCACTAAAAGGGGCTGCGTTCTTTTGGAGCAAAAGTTTACCCTGTGCCTTCAGCTGCTCAATAATCCTTAGCCTAAAAAAACCCCAACAAATAAGGAAAGAATTAAAAAGCTTAACAGTCTATGCTGTGAAATAATCTGTTTTCTGGGAAGCTTAATAAGACACAGCCAAAGGCCTCTCCTATAGCAGACTGAGAACGCTGCCTATCCTGCTCTCCTTTCTTCTTTTCTCTGGGGGAGATTCTGCCGATTTCAATGATGGAGTTATTTAACAAAATCACTTTGATCATTGGAAACTGATGTTTAGCGTTATGCTGTCTTATCTGTGCAGTTCCCACAGATCAGTGCAAACCTTCAGAATACATTCAGTAGCATTTGGGTGCTGTAAACATAGATGAAAATCAGCTACTGAAATGAGGTATCCATCTCCAGACTGTTGAGCATTGGTAACAATGACTGGATTTCCCTTTCAAGGGATGTAGCCCTGAAAATTATAGATAAATATGCCAGATAAATACTTTCATTTTGTTTGTGTAGGGAGGGAGTCAGGAACAAAGTTCTTTTTTGATGAAATTTCTGTTACATTTCAAGGAGGTCCATATTCTATTTGTTGCACTTAAGCCCGTGTTTAGTGTGTACAGCTGATGTTGATCTACAAGGAGACCTGCTTTGCAGAATGGATCTGAATGAAATGACTGACCTCTTAAATCTTTGATAGTATCAGCTGTGGGATCCTGTGGAGTTGTATGTGAGTTCATGTGTTTTATAAACAAGTGACCCCCATTTGTCATTGGGAGAGACTGCCTTCCACTCATAATTTCCTAACTAATTTTAGCAGACATCATGTGTTTTGGAATAAACATTCACTGCAGAGCCCAGCTGGGTGTACAAACTTGCAGGCCAGCAGTAGTAGATGATGACTCAATTCAATGTCTCTTTGGTGACCCAGCGCACCCATCATGCTGGGCTCTGTTACAGGTGGGAAAGGGGGCGTTCATTGTAAGGACCTCTGTCCATCTGCCCTTCCCTAACTGCAGTTAGTTCTGCTAGTACAGAAGGACTTTGCCCAACGCTACATTCTCTAGGAACACCATTGTTTTCTTCCCCTCCTTTTTGAGTGGCTTCTGTTATTTTTCTGGCCTTGCAGTTAAACCAAACCCACTCACACAATACCATCGTTGATTACAACCTTCCTTTTGAAAGAAGGCTGTCTGAGAACCTGTTTTCAGGCTGAATTTCATGTCTCTTAGACATAGACTTATCGAGAGTCAAATCTTCCACACTGAGGAGAATTCAAAGCCCGGTTCTTAACTTCAACTTAATCCTTAACATCATCTTCCTTCATCGTCATTGTCTCCTTCTGTGATGTCTCCCCCTTCTTCTTACAACACCCTTCATTACTTTCCAAGATCAGAACTGTCTTAAGGGAAAACTGCAGTCATTTTTCTTTAATTTTTTTTAGACTAACTAGTAATAAAAGCACATGCTGTGTGCTGGGTACTTTCAGGCTTGATTAGATTTCAAACATGAGATTTTTTTAGAATAGCAGCTGGAGGAAACAATAGAAACTGCAGAGGTAAAGGAACAAATTGTTCTGATAAGATACTTAAAAGTAGAATGAGAGTGCCTATGAATGTAAATGCAAACAAAGCCCTGCAGCCGCCTTCTACAATGTCTACGTCAAGTTGGTTTTTTTGAGATTGCATCTTTCAACTATTATGAGTCTCTATTTATAGACAAATCAATCAAAACCGTTCTTGTCAAGTGTGGAGCTTACCTCTCTACATAGTGGGGGACTTTTATTTTAGGACTTCATAGTTCTTAGTATTCACAGAGATGGTTTGCTTTTCCCCAGCATCTTTCTAGATGAGAAGGTGAAAGTGTAAAAATATCAGTGGATAGGACTTTAGCTGCGAAGGACCCCGAACTGGCTTGGATGCTGGGCTTAAATCCAGTCTTTCATTACATGACGTGAGTTGTCTTAGTAGTGCGATGGTTCCATTGAGATTGCATCCTTGATTGTAACTGGCACATTCAGATATCACTTATGTACTCAGCTTTTTGTGCTAGAAATGGAATAGAGTATTTTGGAAGTACTTCAGTGCTAGCCTCCTCATCTTATTGAAACTGCAATTTTTCCACGACTGAAACAAACATCAGGAATATGAAAGGCAAAGTCATCAATTGGCAGTGTTTATGCAATCCTATAACTTCGCTTGCCATGTACGTATGTTCCTCTGTTATGATGATGCAACCTCATGGTACCAGATGATACGCCTGTGTCTTGGTCTGACGATGGGGGTTCTTGGGAAACAGGTCAGCAGGAAGCAATTTGCCAGAATTGTTCATACAGCCACAGCCTAATTACTGTTCACACTTGAAGGACTGCAGAAAAGACTTGTGATCTGAGTGAGCTGCTTTGCAGGCTGGATCCAGAGCATGGATCCATGAGCATGCATCCTGTAGAACAAACGGGAAGCTTTTTCAAAAAGCCATGTATGAAATTGTAGTGACTGATTGTGTGGAGTGTTTCTGATAAAGCAAAACAGAGTTTTAGTTGGCATTGCTGATAATCTGAAACCTGGGTTCAGACTGCAGTAAATAAACATTTAAATACTGAGCACTGAGTAAAGAGAGTTAGGACATCACTGTGTTTAGTCCACTTACAGTAAGCCTTTCTCAATCACATTTCAGTGAGAGGCTCAGCACTACTAGCAATATGCTTTAATACTATGTCTTTCTGGCAAGTTGTATTTTTAATACTCTAATTTTGTAATTATGACAACTGAAATTATTCATCCAATTTAATTTCCTCTCTTTTAAGACACTGGAGATTTATTGTTTGTTCACCCTCATTCTTGTCTAATTTAAAAGTTACAGATAACTGAATATTTCTGTGTTTATGGTCTCTAATAGCTGAGCGATGTCAGTTCTCACATTCTGTAAAATTTTAATAAAGAAGTTTAGGACAAAGTTTGTTATTAAGTGTGGGATGGATCCCGTTATTACTATCAATATTATGCTACTTTTGCCAAGATCATTAAAGTCAAAGTCAACAGCCCCAAAAAGAACACAGGGAAATTACTAACAGTCAGCATGGAGAATAAATGATGTCAAACCAATCTAATTTCCTTCTCAAATCCTCCCCAGGGTAACAGGCCCTGTGGTTAGAGAAGAGATAGTAGGTGCCACATACCCTGACTTTGTTAAGGCTTTTTACACTGTCCTTTATGACAGTCTTGTAAACAGGCTCGGGAAACATAATGTGGAAGAAATTAATAAGGAGGGTGCAAGGCTGTTTTGAAAATTTTATTTAGAGAACTATCAGTGATCAGTTGTCAAAATGAAAGAAAGAACAGACTGGGATTCTGCAGGGATCTGTCTAGGCTCTAATACAGCTCAACATATTTATTAATGACCTGGATGATGGAATAGCATGTATGGTTATTAGATTTGAAGCTGGGATGGACTGCAAGAATGTCAGAAGGCAAGGTATTGAAAATGATCTCTACAAAATGGAGAAGGTGGCTATAACAAATAAGATGCTATTCAAGAAGGAGGAGTTTCTTTGTAGACAAAGAAATGATCAACTGCACAGCATGATCTGGGGGGGTGTCACAAGCTGAAAGGCAATGAACAGTGTTATGTTGATGTAGAAAAGATGAACATCTCCACCAGTGTGTACTGAGAGCTGCATGTTCTCAGATCAACACCAGTAAGGTCCTGAAGTGCAGCAAGATTTCAGTTAGACATTAGGAAAAACACTTTTGCCATGTAGATGTTGTGCACTAAAACAGATGGCATGCACAAGTTATGGCAGTCAGTAAGAAGTTTGGTAAGTAGGAAGCAGAAGGGGCCTGAGCATTGGCAGCGCTGCTGACAGGGTTGAAGGATGGTCTTAATGAGGATCCTATCAGAAGTTACTTGCTTAGAGCTGTTTTCTGTTATGCTTTCCTGTCCATTTCTTGTATCTCTAAGGAAAGCCGACAAAAATCAACGAGCTGGCTCAGGAGCTAGGTTCATCATGCAGTCCATTAATCACAAGCTGGAAGAAACCTACACCACAATTGCCCCAACTGTATGTTCTACTACAGCCTGCTGGTCGTGGTGCTTCCTGAGACTGGAGTAAAAATGATCATCCAAAGCTATGTAGGAAATGCCATATGCAGGCAGTTCATACACTTCATGGTGACTGTAGAACAGTCACAAAAAATGACAGAAGAAATCCCCTAAAATGAATTCAGCAACGTTTCAAATCCTTGTTGTAGTTTCAAATGTTGCAGTGAGAACATAATTGGAGATTCAAACACACAAAAAAAATGAATTCATGACAAATTAGGAATGAGTTCTGTAGTAGGTAGGTATCTGATGGAACAGGGATTTTCTCTCCCTAATTATAATTTAAATATTGCTATTACTAGAACATCTAATATCTTTAAACGATATACAGGGCTAATATATTAACCTTTGAGATTTCTTTGCTTATTAAAAGTCCACTCTGTTTTACAGTAACTTTTTTATTGCACTATTAGAACAATGCAAACCACATGTATTTTCTATAAAAATGTAATTGCAGTTGTCCTAAGGGAGAAAAAAAACCAGCAAAAACCACACACATAAAACTAAAAGTTTATGCTCTCTGATTTCAAATGTTTACTTTCAAATTGCCTTTGGTTGTAGAGCTATGTAAGCTAGTGTTGTGGTGATGGTGAGAGACAATATAGCACCCCACCACTTTACCTCAAATGATAAGACAAAAGAAACATCTTCTTCTTTCTCAAACTCGGAATGTGTTCCAGTCTTACAGTGAACCACCACGTTGGTTTGGTTGTGTTCACCCTTGAGTTGGTGGCTGGGAGTGGATTGGTTTTTAACTCTTTCCTAGAATACAGATAACTCTCTATGGATGTAGGCATGGCAGAATCAAGGGTGTTTTCATGAAGTAATAACTACCAAAAGCAGAAAGAAAAACAAGCAGTGCACATGACAAAAGGAAGGCATAGTATAGCAGAATCATATGATGTTCATTAAAGGTGAGAATAATGAGCAGAGTATCTTTAGCCCCATAGTAGAGTGTTTTAATAGTTGTAGAAAGGGAGAAAAGAATGGCGACATTGGGGAGGGGGGTTTGTTTCTTTTGGCAATGGGTAGATTACTTTAGGATTTTAAGATTACTGTGTTCATTTAAGATCAAAATAAGAGAATTTTTCCATATCTTTTTAAGACAGCTCTGAGAAGAGTCTAAAGAAAAGCATGAGGGAAGCAAACTTGGAGAGGCTTCATGGATGTATTTACTTATCAAGAAAGTTAAGTATATGAATTGATCAAGATTCATAATTATTATAAACAGTAGTGAAAGCTGTTTTATATAACATACTAAGGCTTAGCAAAACATGAAACTCTAAAAATGTATAAGCAGTTGCCTCACTTTCTAATACGTTGCAGGCATGGGTTTAAGAACAGCATGTGGAACATTGTGGCTGATACAATAACTAACAAACTGCAAATATCATAGAAAAGCAAAGCATTTTTTCATCACTTAAAGTCTCCTAGCCCTTCCCTTTGGCTGTGTGGATAAGCAGCATGCCATAATCTTTTCTGGACAGGGGTAGGTGAAGCCCTGTTGTGAACGTGCTACCAGTTAGGCATTGGCAGCTTTCTGAATGTTCTAAGGAATGCAGCCTCTTGTGCTGGTATTCAGCACAGGTCCTTTGGCTCCATTCTGGGAGAGGGGGTGGGGGGCAGTGACAAGTTTTGCCAAAGCACTGGGAATATAATTAGTGCCAGAGCATTGACAGGGAGCTGGAGACAGTGGTCCCAGGTAAATCTGCACCATCAATATAACCCTGTTGCCTGTTGGGTGTTCAGTAAAATTAGCAGAAGAGAGAATTTCCTGCAGTTCCTGATGACTGAAGTTCTGCTTTAAATATATATAAAAGAAATACCAGCTTAAAGAATTGAAACTGTTTTCCTCAAAGAGTATGTCTTTACCTTTAATCCCATCTCTTATTAAATAGATTTTTATAATAAATGGTGAATACCTTGGAAAAAAAGTGTTATTTTCAATGCCATCTGATGGGTCTGTGTCTGGCATGTAATGCAGTTAATTTTATATGTGACTAACGGATAACAGTCATTTCCCTGAATAACTGTGACCCAGATATGTGGAAGACTCTCATGTCTTAATTGCTTGACCCTGAAATTAGCACAAGCAGATGGGCCTGAACAGATAGTGAGTCTGATGTGAGGTAGAAGAAGAGGCCACTAATGCAGTCAGTAGAATGTAGTGTGTGAGAAACTATTTTCTTGATTGGAATCACTTATTTCTCTTTCCAGCCCATTTCACTTCCTTTTAGTATCTTGTGGTTGGCTGCTGTGAAGGGGTAGTGGGTTAGTTGTTTAACACCTGTAACCTGGTAAGCTCAGCTGATAAGGCTCAAAGATAAATTACTGTCTAGTATTGAGAACCTAGAAAAAGATGTCACCTAATTGTAAACTGAAATATAAACTTTCTGATTGACTTTCTACATAGTTATGGATTAACTGTTAAATGTCTATATCCCTGAGTACTTGGGAGAGAAGATAGTATTTACTTTTAATTTCGGAGTTCAAGTAAATTTTAAGTTCTCCCTGTTTCAAAGATGCCTTCTGTAGAGGTTGCATTACCTTCAGCCAACGTAGGCAAAATGAACAAATTCCAGCATTATGTGCAAAGTAATTCAGCACCATATGTCATTTGCAGTTCATTTGCTATATGAAGAAGGAGGAGTTGATTCAGGATTTGGTGGGGGAAGAGTTCTGTAATAGTTGTGGCTTTGTAGAGACTGTGACTTGATGCTGAATGGCGGTTTGACTGCTTCACATTTGCACCTTTTCCTGACAGTTCTTCCAGGAGGTGCGTCATACAGGATAAAAAGCAGACTGTTGTTGGCAAAGATAGTCTGACCTCATTACTGGGGCAGACAGGTGTATTCTTTAATCACAGCCTTAAAGCCTCAGGAAACCCTGGACTTCTTCCAAGATCAGTTGGGATTAGCCTAACCCTTTGAAGTTACTTTAGACGTCCCATGGAGACACCAGTTGAAGAGAGTGAGTGAATGCTGACTGGCTATGGTCCTGGGTTTCTTAGGCGAGACATCTGTGAGAACGATTTGTGTGGGAGAAATTAGACCAAAAAAGAAAACTGTTTCATGCTAATTGCAATTTCCAATTGCAAACCTGGAGGTGAGCTGCCACTGACAGGCTCTTAAACTAATTAACCAAACAGTCCAGTACCCCATGCTGTGTAATGTTACACAACTATGCATAAACAACTCTGCTTAAGATTTATCCCGACCCCAAACTTCGAGCAGGCTCTGCTGAAGTTAAACAGGCTGTTTGAAGTGTCACGATGATCTGCAGTCCTCCTGTCTGATGCACTACATGCTTGACTCTAATTAACAGTAATCAAATAAGGAAAAACCTAATCAGTATTCAACAGCTATTACCCTCAGCTTAGCAGAGAGAAAACATAATTTCAGAAGAGAAATAAACACGTGGTATTGTGTGGAACTACAATAAATCCTTTTAAGTGGCTATGTGAAAAAGTTTTATTATTGTAACATGCCATTAAACTGTGATCTAAGGCCTTAGGGGATAAAAAGAGGGGGCTGTAGAAGAAAGAAATACCATATTAACCAGATTCAGTGTTTGCCTCTATTGAATCTTGTTGTTGGAGTATAGCTGTGATGGCATTTTTCATTTCTCTTCACTTTGGACATATAAAGTGTCAATTGTTCTGTACCCTTAACAAACACAAGGAAAATCTTATTTTTTTTAACTGTATTTTATAAAAAAGTATCCTCTTCTTTCTTAAAATGCCACTATACATAGCTCATTTTTGTCCGTAAGTACTCATGATTTTGTGAATGGAGAGTTAGGAGAAGGAGTGCCACAGTTTTCAGTACCCACCACATTGTGATTTGATCCATATTTGATCCACTTCTCACCTTCGTGGGATCTTAAGGAACCTTTTAAAACTTTGTGGAATGGTAGAAATGTGGTCTATCAGATCACATTCATCACGGGATATGAATTCTGGGCCATGAGTCCCTATATCTTTATGCTACATTGCTGCTTGGTGAATGAAGGGTGTCCAGAAAAGGGAAAGATACTTAGGAGATGTCTATGGTCACCTCCATTATCTGGAAGCTTCCTATGGTCTGGAAGATAAAGATGATTTTAGAAAATAATTACCTTCTTTGAATGACCAGAACTGGTGAATTCCTTGACCTACCTGTGCATCCAAAGGAGATGGCATTTGACTGTCAGTTGTTTATCCCTTGCACGCCGTTCTGTACAATTTTTCTGTATCTGAACAGCTGTTTTGCACAAAGTCTTTTGAACCCACTCTCAAAAAGCCATTGCATGTGCTTAGCTTCAAGTTCTCTTTCCCCTTTCCTTGTGTTCCCAAGGACACAAATGGATGCTCTGTGACTGAAGGCCTTTATTTCCTCTTAAGTACCACGGGTTTGTGCATAACTGTAAGCAATTTCTCTCCTGACTGTGCAATTTCCCTTGGTGATGTTTAAAGGAACATTTTTTAATTCTATTTTTAAACTGTTAGAAATAGCTCTCCAGAGTTTCTACTGCTGAATACTAATAACTTTTTATATTAGCATAAAAGGATAGTTTTATCAAAGATCACAGTTTTAGGGGAAAATGGTAGTATTTGCATCTCAAGAGGCAAGGGGAAGCTGTTCATAGGTTTATGGAGGTCTTTGTCCTTTCCTTCAACTTCCATAATTTTGTTAATGCTAAATTAAATTAAATGTGCTAAAGGAGTTGTGGCGAGTGTTTGCTGATATGCATGCTAGCCTTATCTGAGGGTGTTACAGAATGCTGGGTTTTTTTCCCAGATGCATATAAGTTTAACACCTGCTCATCCCAAAACTTAGATTACTTTCTCCTAGGGCTATTTATAACTAAAGCTGTTGCTGGTGACTTTGGTATTTTTACACTAGCCCATATGGCTGCAAGAAATTGCAGAGAGATGTACATAATGGAACAGAGGGCAAATAATTGTCTGGAAAACCCAGACTGTTGTTCAATATGTCTGGAAATAGCGTAGCAGCAGGCAGAGTTCAATTAAATCATCTTGGTTTTGTGTAGGAAAAGGATTTGCAACCACTGACTTGCCCCTCAAAATCAGCTTTCTTGTTTACCTCAAGCATATAGCTCATTGAATATAACCTAAGCTATTTTCTGGTAGACCAATATGTATCCTTCATCAATAAAAGCTAAGTAGTCTTGTCATCCAGGGACACTGAAAGCCATGCCGGCTGTGACCTTATTCTGCATCTTGTTGCACAAGTGCTCTGAGTCTCCACCTAAACCCTAGTAGGACTGAGTAGGGAGAAAATGCAAGTCCTGTCATTCAATCCAGCCGTTGTTTTCAGGAAATGCTAACACGTCAGATCACACTGCAAAAGGCCTATGCTTTTTCCATTACTATTTGAAGGTTTCTTTTAGAAACATGTTTCGTACAGTGAGCTACAGAAGTCAGAGGAATAAGTTCAAGCTGCTGATATGCTTGGAATATTTGAAGAAATATGTTTACATTACAGGCTGGATGTTACCAAACACTGGTTATTTCCAGGAATCTATAGGACCCAAGCACGTTCACTGTCGTTCCTCCTCATTCACACCACTCCATATTTTAAGGTTCTGGAGATAAGTGAAAGTTAGACTACAAACACAGCAATACTTTTGGCTTTTTTAATTTCTTCTCCTGTAACCCAGGTGCCCGATGTCAAGGCATTCTTGTTTCCAGTCTGCAAGATTTCACTGTGATCTAAAATGGATCTGACCTCTGATGTGTTTACAAGGAGTTAAGAGGCTCTTGTGCCTGCCATCTGCCCATCACTGGTGGAGTTACTGCCTAGGAGCAGAACAGGTGATTAGAGTGTCCCCTCATCTGCTGAGCTCATACCCTGATTGAAATAAACAGTATTTGAAGTTAACAGCACCTAGCTATGAAATATGTTGGCGCAGCAGTGGATACACTGCAGGTACTGCTGCATTAGCCAGTAGTGCTATGTTGGGGTGGGCATGGGGCAAGCAGCTGGATACAGTGACTTCTGGTACCACCACTGACAAGCTGTCAAAAATCATGAGCCAGCACACTGTGCTTCTGATCTGTGAATCCTTTGACTAGAACAAAAAGTGTTCGGTTTCTAGTATATCTCTTTACAAATTTTTATGAAGCAGCATGAGGTTCTAGGCTGGAGAGAGCTCAGGAGTGAGAAATACTGCATTATATGGGGTTTTTTCCTATCTGTTTTTATCTTTTTTCCCCATTATGCTAGAGTAATACAGTTCATTAGTGAAGAACTACCCAATTAATGTTTGTGCAGACCTTCCATAGTCGAAAAGTTGAAATTGGTATGTAAATACCATATATTACTGTTGTATCAATTCATGAGTAAAATCTGTAATCTTAGTCAAATTGTAGTTTTAATTTTTACGAATGGAGTTTTAAGTACCTTGTTCTGGAAAGCACTTAAACATTACATCAGCAGATGCTATGGTGCAATATTACTCCTCTGATAATATTTTAATGAATTAAAGCAAAGCCAAGACTTGTTTCTTCTCCTAACACCTTAGCTTCCCTTACTTTTTTTGTAAGTATTATATTACATGGTTACTCATATTCATAGATCAATATGAGAAAAGGCCTATCACCAACACCTTTTAACATTAAAATGAACAACTTTAAGCATAGTCCTTAAAAGTACCCATTCTATCCTTTCTCTGATTTCCTTTATTTTCTTTATAGCCTAGTACTTTTGGTACACTACAAAACATTTAATTGTTCTTTGAGAACTGGGTAAACATGGAAATGTTTCTTTCCCTTATGGAAAAAGAATGCATTTTTTGTTTTTCACTCTTAAATTTATGTCTCTGCTGCTTTGGTCACTAATAATTGTACATCCATTGTTCTTTATTGCTGTATGCTATGGTCAGTGATAACATTAATTGCTTCCCTTATTGATATTTTAACATGACTCCATGAATCATTCAAGTTGTAATAAATTCAATGGCTGCCACTATAATTTAATTTTCATACAGATCTGTACTTATAAATTCTCCATTCTTAGCTAAATCCTGATTATGCTAGCCTCACTTTATACTGCTGTAATTTTAGGATCATAGTCTCCCTAGTCTTTATCCTCTGGTAATGCAGAGAGAAAGAGGCATCTTCAGAGGGTAAGTCAACCTTTCTGAAGTTTAGAACAATCTTCTGGGAATACCTCTCTTGGTTGTATAAGAAGCCTGAAACATCTGCATCTGAGAACCTTAGGCGTTTAAAGCTGGGCCAGTCCAGGCACCTGTGCCCCTTCTTCCCTCCGCTTTTGTGGGACTGCTTCCTGCGGTACCTCGTAATCCTGGTTTTGCTGCAGTCAGCGGGCACTGATTCTTAGTGGGTGTTTTATACACCTCTGAGTCACTGCCTTTTCATTAATGTGGGTTGATCAGAGACTTTATCCTAGTGGCTGCAGTATTTTGGAGCAGACTTCCATATTTTAAGTCTGATAAAGACCAGGCTAAAATAAATCTGCTGTGCAGCTCGCTTCTTCCCCAAACGATTCCACACTGGTGTTGTCATTCTGGGAGAGGGATGGTGAACGGTCCCTGCCAATTGCTACAGAAAACAACATGTTCCAGTGTGATAGGGTTGTCATGCATGTTGAAAGCCTAAACTTCTACCATTTTTTTTCTTCTGCAGTTTTTTTTAATTTATTCTGGAGATACTACTTCTGAGAATAAGGATGTCGTTTCAGTATCTGTTTTCTGCCAAGACGTGCCACAAGAGTAACAATGCTGTGTATGATGGACTGTCTCCTGTTCCACAGAGGATGAGTACACTTACTCATGTGTTTCATATAGGCCATTGAAGTGTTCTAAAATGAGACTGAAATATTGAATTTAAAAGATCCAACTGCAAGAGGTATGAACCAGTTCTTTTGCTTTCGTCTTAAACATACTTCAGACTTCCAGTTTGGAAGTTAGATTTGGTTTTGATAAAATAACTTGAGACTTCTCTTAATAACACTTTTGTTTGATCTGATGTAAACATATTGTAGTTGGATAAATTCTATAAATGCTAGTAAGACCATGTTTTGATGACAAAAAAACTAAATTCCTTGGTTATTTTACTGATTTTATTTCTCATTCAAGATCCTTTACCTTGAATGTCAGTAACATCTGATCTCTTAAGAACTTGACAGGGAAGTTTTCAGTGGAGCATAAATTCCTACCTTCAACATCATAAGGGAGATTATTTTTGTTAGCAGCCCTCTTTAGCACTGCTGAAAGATGTCAAAATGTCTGTACTTCAGAATGAAGGTCTCTATTTTATCAGCTTATCAGATAGTGTGCATGTAATAGTGCTTTCAGATTTTTGAAATGTCACTGTATTTTATTGTGAAATTACCATGGGCATTGACAGACTTGATGTCCAGGGTTAGATACTGAGATACTAGGTGGGAGAATGAGTGTCTTAATGAGATGATGTAATCTTAAAATGAGAGTAATTCCAGGGTAAATTGAGAAGACTCCAAGTAATTCAGTTTGAAGAAAAACTCTTCTGAACTGTGATTATTTTAACACTGAGCTAAATATTTTGTTCACTTATTTTAAGTCAGCTGTGTGACAGTGTGCCTGCATATATTACTTTTTCATGGACGTTGCAGAACAAAGAGCATCAAGCATGTAGATACACAGGTACACTTGAGTCATCTAACAACCCTCAAATGATTTTGTAGTTGTGTATGTTGTGTCTGATTCCAACCTGAGTTATGGAATAAGGTACCCAAAATGCCATATGAATGTCCTCAGCTGTCATGTTTCCAGAACCACAACAACAGGACTGAACACTGGGATGAAGAAGTGGACCAGCGACTCTATGATGTGCTTTCCTTGTACTGTTTTACTAACTTGTCTGCTGACTATTGAAATTACAGCTTTTACCAGAGATCTATTTTTTTGGAGGAAATATTTGTTGTTAAACAGCACTTTTATGTATAGTTCAGCTCTTCTTTCAAAAAATTCCTTAATATATATATATATGCAATATATATTTGAGTTCCATGTTAAAGATTTTAGTATTACAACAGGAAAGCACAGGTTTAAAAGGGATGTTTGGATAGTATCCAAGGTCTCGATCAGTAACCTGGATGCTATGAGATTCAGACAGTACTGGTTTAATAAAATTAGCACTCTTCTGATTAATTTAGAAAACCTAATGGTTTTCTGGCTTGTGGCTTATCGTTTCCCAAAGATCCTGCTTCTGAGAAGACAACTGTTAAGGGAAGCAACATAAAATGAAGATGTAAGTTGATGATTTTTTTCACCAGAGTAGCCTGCCTTTAAAAAAATTATAACAGGGATAGTGCTATGAGCCGACAAAGTTTTTTATCTTCTCTTAAACCAAGTACTAAGGATCAAGAGGAGTAAAATAAAGGCAGGCAGGGGGGTGAATTCTTACAGTGGAACAGGGGTTCAAAATAGAAATGTAATTTTCTCCATAGAAGATGAGCCCCTACAGAAGAGGGTTGATGGCATTCTTGCATTCAAGGCTGTAGAGAATGGATGTTTAGTAGCATCTAGTACACTTGTAGTTGACTGCAGCTAATGGCCCTCTGGGTTATAAGTTTCCTAAAACACTGAATCCCAAAATTCTTCAACTAAAATGTACTGTATGTCAAAAGCAGTTTAAGCTACCTCTTGATAGCAGTTCTAAATGTAAAACTCAGGATTATTTGTGACACAGTAGTCACAGGTGCACCTCTAATAGACGAAGTTTACACACCACAGAGTGTGAGCACTGTTTCTATTTCAGCTGATTTACAGGTCAGAGAGCAGAGGTGAAATGGCCACTTTTTGTGCTAGATAGGCCTGCAGTACACTGGGAAAAGGGGCTTCTGTCAGGGAATATATCTTCCTGAGCTTTTTGCTGGCAATGGAAATTTGAAAGAGGAGGGCTCCAGCTGTAAATTGGCCGTATGTTAAGTCTTACATAGGTAACTGTGGGTAATATTTAGGCATGTGACAAAGCTCTTAGACTTGCAAATAGTTCCAAGACTTCAGTGGCTTCTGTGGAGCATGTGAGCCAATTTCAGAATCATTCAGTTCTGGACCAAAGGGTTGTTCTGCAAAAATGATGCTGATAAAGTGGGTATAGCTAAGTTGACCTAACACTTACAGCAATAGAATCATGTTTCCTTTCCTCACAGCTCTGCTAAACTCTGGTCTGATTGAAACTTTACATTTGCTGCTTAAGTTTATTGAGTTTAATGTGGTATCATTGAGCTCAAGTTGTTTTCTGTAACAAGGCTTTCTTCCTTCTGTATTTCTATGAGGTGTTTATCAAAACTTGAAGCAGTTAACTCTCTTTAGGCAATAAGATATTTAAGTGGTAGCAGTGCTTACCAGTTGATTTGCTAAGCACAGCCAGACAAAATATTACTGGAAGCAACCATAGTCCTTAAGATGTTCTTTTCATCTGGACTTAGGGAATAGGAGACATCATGTTTGTGTTTACCTAGTTTTGCATCTCTCCTTGGCTGTTAATTAACAACCTGTGATGGGTTGACCCTGGCTAAACGCCAGGTGCCCACCAGAGCCGTTCTATCACTCCCCCCTCCTCAGCTGGACAGGGGAGAGAAAAATATAACAAAAACTTGCGGGTCGAGATAAGGACAGGAGAGATCATTCACTAATTACCGTCACGGGCAAAACAGACTCAGCTTAGGGAAAATTAGCTCAATTTATTACAAATCAGCCAGAGTAAGGTAATGAGAAATAAAACGAAATCTCAGAACACCTTCCCACCACCCCTCCCTTCTTCCCGGGCACAACTTCACTCCCGTATTTCTCCACCAAACCCCCCCCAGCAGCACAAGGGGGACAGGGATGGGGTTTACGGTCATCACACGTTATTTTCTGCCGCTTCACCTCCTCAGGGTGAGGGCTGATCACACTCTTCCCCCGCTCCAGCGTGGGGTCCCACCCACGGGGTCAGTCCTCCACGAACTTCTCCAACGTGGGCCATTCCCACGGGCTGCAGTTCTTCACGAACTGCTCCAGCATGGGTCCTTTCCACGGTGTGCAGTCCTTCAGGAGCACACTGCTCCAGCGCGGGTCCCCCACGGGGTCACAAGTCCTGCCAGAAAACCTGCTCCACGGGCTCCTCTCTCCGCAGATCCGCAGGTCCTGCCAGGAACCTGCTCCAGCACGGGGTTCCCACGGGGTCACAGCCTCCTTCGGAAACCCACCTGCTCCGGCGTGGGGTCCTCCACGGGCTGCAGGTGGAGATCTGCTCCACCGTGGACCTCCCTGGACTGCAGGGGGACAGCCTGCCTCACCAGGGTCTTCCTCACGGGCTGCAGGGGAATCTCCGCTCCGGCGCCTGGAGCATCTCCTCCCCCTCCTTCTTCACTGACCTTGATGTCCGCAGGCTTGTTTCTCTTACATGTTCTCACTCCTCTCTCCCGCGGCTGTTTCTCACTCTCCCAACTTTTTTCCTTCTTAAAAATGTTATCACAGAGGCGTTACCACTATCACTGATTGGCTCGGCCTTGGCCGGCGGCGGGTCCGTCTCAGAGCCGACTGGTATGGGCTCGCTCTCTCTCGAACACAGGGGAAGCTTCCAGCAGCTTCTTACAGAAGCCACCCCTGTAACCCCCCTCGCTACCAAAAACCTTGCCACATAAAACCAATACACAACCTCTTCCTTGACACTTGTAATAGCTGATTTTCCAGCCTTTGGGATTTTTGCATAGAGGTAGATCACTGCTTGAGAGCCAGGAGGCTGAATTTGGTTAGATACAATTGACTTAAATGGGCAGGCAGTTCACTTGACTTCTTTTTATGGCTTTGCAGCTGCTCTGGGTTCACCCTCCCCAGGCTGTGCAACAGGTGGCCATGTATAGCCGAGCTTTTTGGGAGGGCTGTGTCATTCTGACCCTGCTGTCATGCTGCATGTACTAAGAGCCCAGGAGCATCCTGCAGGCCTACCAAGCCCGGGGTTTGTTCTCAAGGAGTATCTACATATCATTATCTGAACTTTTTATAAACAAGAGACTCTGAAACAAATTCTCACATCTGCTTAAGGTTGTTTGGGGGGGGGGGGGGTTGTTTCCTGGGTGGGGGAAGAATAATCATGGGATGACAGGCCTGGGATGTCTGCAGTCCAGCATATCTTTTCCCACTTTGTAAAGTATATGGCTGGTTTCCCGATGTGTTCTCAACATTAAATTCTCTTCTACCTAAGCTGCAGTGCCACTGTGCCATCAGACTGCCTGTTGTACAGCCTGCTGCTGACTGCTACTTGTAAATTGTCTTATGCATTATGCATATTTTTGTTTAGGTCCTTTAGCAACTTTAATATTTGTTGGTTTGGTTTTTTTTAAAAAAAGAACAAAAGAAGAAAGAAATTTCCCTAGCACCTGCTACACTGAATCTTTGTTTCTCTGTCAGCCTCAGGTCCTGGAACCTAACTCGCCATGTTGATTGGAGCCTTTCTGATCGACTTTCTGATTTATTTATTTTTTTTTCTCTGCCTCATAAAACATAAGATTTATTACATGAGACTGTGACACACAGAAATAGCTGGAAAGTTTAAGTGCTGGTTTTGGAACCAAATCTAAAACCTCACGTGGAATGCTGACAGTCAGCAGGATTTCCCAGATTTGCAAACTCTAGGATTACCAGAAGCGGGGAGGGGGGGGAAGAATCTCATGTCTGTGTGAAAGCAATTGCAGAGACATTGCAGGCTGTACAAACAGTTTTCAGAGTTACTTTAAAGGAATCAGGTGTACATAAAATGGGGAGACTTTTCAAGGAAAAGATATGCCCCAGATGATTGGTGCTGCATTGCTATTAGTTGTTCTACTGCCGTTTGAGGAATCACTTCACTCCTTGAATACTTTGATGGTTAACTACTGTACAACAGCTGTCAAATACATCTTGGTGAAAACGCACACGTTCTCCAAGATTATCAGATCCCCTCTTGCTTTTTGTACAGGAAGTGCATTAATTTTTAAGTGATGGTTTAGGCTTTCACTAACTGTGGCAGTTATAAAGATGCCACATAGTTACCAAGATGCCACTTCTCATACTTGCTCCTCAGCTCTGTTAAACTCATGCTAGGATTACACAGTGTGTAATGCAACTAATATGATTGCAAAAGGAGCATAATTTTTCATCAGCTTTTGTATCAGTACTTCCCAAGTCAAATTATATGATGAAATGCAGATCTTGTAGTCCTGCATACCTGTGAACATAATGACATGACTTACAAATGCTAACATGCAGAAATTATTTATGCAATAGTAAGTATTTATGTAATGACCTGATTTTAATAAAGTAGGATAGAATTCTAACATTTTAAAAATAAATGAGTAACAGAGACTGAAAAATATCAAGGATACTCGATGTGACTAGTATTTGCATACTGAGGTACTACATCTTTGATAAATCCTTCTGCTTATTTCAAAAATCTTGTTAGTAAATTTCAGTATTTTCTGCAACTGATACATAAGAGTATTCATTCTATCTACATGTTTATTACCATAGCAAAAAGGTGATCTTCCATGCTGGACATGCTGTGTCTAGTTTCCAGTGGAAGATGTGTTGTACTCACGATGATCTAAGGACAATGACATAGGTGGGCTGTGAAGATAGAGCTGATCTCTTTTAAATATGACAAGCGCGAACTATTTTGGAAACGACATACAAGCTGTCAGGTGTATAAGCTGCTTATCAAATCAGAAAAGGTAGTAGCAAACTTCAAAACTAAATACATGTTGGGAACAATCTTTATGACTTCACCTAGGTAGGAGTGAGATTGATTGAAAGAGAGTAGTATCTTATAGCCGTAGAGTACAAAGTTGTTGGGAAAGAAGATAAAGTGGTTATCTATATGGGAAGGACAGAGCTATGAGTTTAAATGCCCAATAGAGTTATGATTTATAACTCAGGAATGAAAGATCAGAAAATGGAGTGATTTTTTTGTATTGCCTCACTGGCAAGTGGACATTTTTCTCTGTATGACTTTATTTTGGTTTGAAATGGTTGTTCAGATTAATCTGTGTAGATATTGGAAGGGCACCTGAGACAGTGGATAAAATGTTATGTTCCTAGTAAGGCAGAGGTAAGATGTTGATGTTTCTGTTGTATGGAGATTTTACTGTGTCAGTAGCGGAGATATGACAAGTTTTACACTTGCTCAGGCTTGCTTTAGATTCATTTAACATATTTGGAGTTCTTTCAGGGTAGATTCCATCCCCTTATGTAGTAGGGATAGGGAGGCATTTGAAGACTAGAATGGTTGGTTCTAGAAGGACTTATTTCAAGAAAGCATACATTGCAGGCAGTTGGTGATTTTCTTCTGTATATACACTAGCTCTGAATGACATGGACCAAACACCGAGGTAGAACCAGAGGCTTTTACTGAAGTTCTCGCACTGTGTTTGGGTGCTTCTTTCAAAATCTGTCTTAATTCCTTAAATGAGTGCCCTGCAGTGTAAACATCCTCTTGGTTGCAGAGGCAGTATATTCTTCTCAGAGAAGAAATGAAGTCTGAGGTCTTAGTTATGCAAAAGAGCTTTTTGGGGGGATGTTTCAGGTGGTTACTGTTTTTTACAGGGGTAGATGTGCTTACCATTGGAGGGGTTTATTATTTTAGTGTATATTGTTGTTTCTAAGCAACCATTTTGGTGGCTGATCATGCTACATGAGAGATTGATGATGATAAGGGAGTATTCTAAATTTGTTCAATCAGAAGATGAGTTTCCAAATTTGTGGGAGGAATCAGTGTTAGAATCCAGGTTTCTTGTGAAGGTAATCAGAATGTCGTCTGAGTGCCTTAGGTTTACTACCATAAAGGTGCAAAACTTGTTCTCCAAAGCAGGCGATGAAAAGGTTGCTATATTCTGGGACTTGTTGGGTGCTCATTGCTGTGTCTTGCCATATCCAGTTCCATTTTCTTCCTAAGCATGTACCAGAGGAAAGAGGGTTTGGAGGGTCCTCTCTAGGGGATAGGATGCAGTAATTCTGTGACTAAGGAATTTACTTTCTTTTTAAGAACATGTCTATTTACGAGTTTGCATTCAGATTGTGACTGACAGTAATGGTGGATGACAGTTAGGGATTAGCAAATATTATGAGCTGTTATTAGTTTCTCTTACTTTGTTAATCTTTGTGCCGGTGGCAGAACTTTCTGACAAAAGAGTGGGTACTTAACATGATCATAGCTTTTAGCATAATAGCTCAAAAGCATGTATCAGCTTGTTCGTGTGCAGCTGAAAAAGCTCACATAATGTGTAGCTCAAAAACATCTCAAAACCATGTTTGAAAATCTCCAAATTATTTCTTTTCCCCCACCTGTCTTAAAGTATATTTTATATATCCATTAAAGGTAGTCATACAATGAAGAATAGTTACTGGAACAAGCAGACAATCAGAACACAACATTTAGTTCCATTCATCTTTGGTTACAAGCTGCAAGAGAACTAAATGCAAATAGGGAAGAGAATGTATGTAGGCAGAGATAAAGCCAAGTGTAATCACACTTAAGGCTAAAAAAGCTCTGTTTGACTTATTCACAAAATGCCACCTGTGAAAAACAGTCTCTGCTTGGGTTTCTGGCTCCTCTGACATTTGATTAAGGCTGGAATTAAGCAGCCCTCATTAGAACTTCAGGAGAATGAATTATACTTAATGAATGTATAGCATGTGTACCTGATATGAATGCCAGCACTGTACACCCTATTATTAACATCCAATTATGCTGATGAATAGCAACTTAAACTATAATTTCTTAGAGCTATAAATTTTTAGTTTTAATGTGCTGCCACTTGTATGTTTACTGTGGCTGAAAACCAAGGTAGTAATGTGACAACAGCAGCTTAGTACCAAATCTCTGATATACCATAAAGGCAGCAGTGACTCTGGGATTCAGGAAGAACAGGAGAAATGGCGGAAGGAGAGAGGCAACAAAAAAGTATCAAGGCAACTTGTTTTAGAGACTTTCTGTGGACTAAGTGCTCTGATTAAAGCTGTTTGTGGTGTGGCAAGCTCTCAGGATGGATAAATTCTGGCAAAACTATTGTACAGCTGGAAATACTTGGCAGTGAGATTTTTTGTGTGTGTGTTTGCCAGGGAGCATTGATTTAGATTTCATCTTTATGGTACATTTTTATGCAGGGTTTCAAATTAAAATCAGGAGGAAAATAAAATTATATTGACTTTGATTGATTCCTGTCATTTCTTGAGTGCTTATCTCTACCTTGAACGATAGAACGTACTCTCACAAAATATCAAGTGCCTGTATCAAGGCATTTGCAACCCTTTCAGGTTTCTGTAGGATCATCACGTTTTTATCAGTGGCATCCCATACCTATTCAGCCCACTTTTTCAAGTCTGTTGACAAGAGGACAGGGCCTTTGAACCGAAGCTGTCATTGTAGTCTTTCCTCTGCAGCTATGGGGAAAAAATCCAGGGTGCTTGAATATAGCTCTAGTTCTGTGTCAGTGAGGAGGTGTCATAGTCTAAGGTAAAAGGCGGCCCCAGAGAAGGAGAATTAGAGAGGTTGGCTGAATTTTTATTTATTTATTTATTTATTTTCATATTCCTACCCTTTGTAAATGTGGGTGGTGAATATCTCTTGAAATTTAATTGGTTGAGAAGTGGATGGCACACTGCAGGAAAAAGTACCTGGCTGCTTTCAAGATGAGGGGACTTAACTGTTTGCATTTTTTTAGAAAGCATTACCAGTAGCTTGAGCAAATGGGAACCTTTGGCTGACAGATCTTCTGTTAGAAATTAAATCTGGACTATAAAGAACATGATGATGAACAGCATCCCTGTTTCATGAATTTCATTTTAAGTCCTGAGCTTTTTTTTTTAATTGAATGAAAAATATTTCCTGGTCTTGTGAATAAATATGTGCTGACTGAAACTATGTGTTTCAGCTATACTACTCAGTAACAAATGTTGCCCTGTCCTATGTGTGGTGCTTATTGGAAGCTTACAGGATGTGTATTGACTGGAATGTAATTTGGCTGCATATCACATTCTCCTATTTAGTCATAACCAGGACTTCACTGGTAGAAAATCCGAGGGCAGATTGGAGGGAAAGGTGCTGTCCCTTGATACTCTGTAAATCAATGCTACCACTTGCTTTAATAGAGGGATCACAATTACACCTAGTAACCCATAGACTCATGGATAAAAATAAACATCTGCAGAAAGACAGCATAATAAAATTAGTTTAATTTTTTAAGACTCACTATAGAAAGGGAGTATTTCCCAAGGAGTTCAAACAATTTTTATTGTTCTAGGGTTTCTTTTTTTCATAACAAAAGGTAGATTATTTTAATAAACGTTACTAATATTAAACACTAAAATGCTCTTATTTCCTTTAATAGTGTTCTATAAAGTATTCTGAACAATGTGGAGAAAATGAGACCATTTTTGAGTTGCAAATGAATCCCTTTTGATAATTGTTCAGCTGTAGAGGTAGAATGTCTCACAGGATACTTTAGAATTGAGATCGTATGAGCTAATAACGTTCTTCTCGCTAAATTGGGAAGAACAGCCCTGCTGTCTTAACACTACTCCTTGCTTTCTGTCTAAAAATGTAATAAAGTCTACTTCGTGCTGCCCTTCTAGGCTTTTGTTTAATCTTAATAGGTTTCTCCTTTAGAGATTTATGCCCAAAAGGTATTACAATGTATCTTGGCTTTGTACTCTAAAGGAAACAGTTTCAGTACTTGCATGCAGCAATAGATTGAGGAGAAAGATAAGGTTTACTATTTTTTTAAGCAATAAATTTGAAGCACAGGACAACGCTATAATCAGGCCTCAGGTTAAATCAGTAACTGTGATTCAAAGGACTCTGGATCCTATTGGATTTTATGAAATCCTGTTGGGTTTCAACAGTTGCCCAAGTTGACTTTTGACATAAGCACTGCCAGTGACTCACTGCCAGTTTTTATCATGAATCTGGGTATTGGGTGTATTTGCACTTAGTCTCAGCTAAGTGCATCAAGGTCTCAGGTCTCATTTAAAAAAAAGATTCGAGATCTAATGCATGCAGACACAGCTCAGAGACACCAAACCTGAAGCTATGAGTAAAAGAAAGCAAGCAGCTACACAGGAAATAAATAATTTCTTTTTCTTTTTTTATTTTCCTTAAGGGCAATTTTTGGAGACCACTTGCTGCTATTATGAAGGTTTTTAGTAACTCCAAAGTAATTTTCAGTTTTAACTGCTCATTTCTTTCTGATTACAGATCACAATCACATAAAATTGGAGTGCTTTAACATCTTGGATCAATCACTGTTGGCAACCCTCTTCAAAAAAATGTTAGAATAAAGCATTGGATGAAGCTGTGTGGGATTAAATGACACAGTTGCTGAAATAATTGTAATTCTACAATTCCAAATAATTTGGCAGAATAGTCGTGTTCTATTGCATTTTGCCAATGTAGGAATTAACTTTTTCATTACTCTCCTGCCCTCAGAAGAAGCAGCCCCTCCTCTGCCCCCTTTAGTTATCTGCCGTAGGAGTTGGTGAGGACAGTGTGAGTCCTGGTGTGTGATACTCTAACAGGTCTTGCAGATATTTTGGAGTTTCGCTACTGGAGAGAGATCCCACCAATGATAACTGTAGCTTTAAAGTGTGTGTTTGTCCATGGCATTTCAAAACTCAGTGGAAGTTCTTGACATTGTTATTCTTCTGAAGGTCACTGTCCTTACCCAACTGTCCATAATGACATGGTGATTTGGGATTTGAGGAAGGGATGAGAGGCATTGTTCTAGAATACCAGGATTTTTGTTTATTTACTGCTGCTCCTGGAGGTTGAAATGCTCCTCTTTACCCTCAAACCTGAAGTGTGGTATATGTGTCCTTCCTTGTAAGTTTTAGTAACTTCCCCAAGTTTTTGCACTGCTTGTGCAAAAGGCATGCAAAACCTCATTGATATAACTGAGAGTTTGTTCTTCACAGCTGCTTGCTCTCTCTTTCTGTGTGAACTTGCATTTTCACTCCTTAACTGGCACAATGGCTTTGGGTGCCCTTGAAGGTGGAACTATGTGCATTCTTTCAGATGTGCAACTAGAAAAAGCCACTTTTAATTTAGTACCCAATATAGTGGAGGAGGCAGACACATCCCAGCTGATTTCAAATGAAGAATAAAGATGTAGGAAAGGGGAGATAAAAAGGAGATACTGTTGCAGGACAACCAAGGAACAAAGAAGTGATGGAGACCTGTCTATTAAAAGATTTAAAGTGAGGAAGAGAGAATTGCAGAAAGGTGCTCTTGGGTTTCAAAGCTCTTGCATAATTAAGACCTTTCTGGAGAACTACCACCTTCTTGCAGTTTGATAACGTTTTGTGAAATCTGTATTTGAAAATACTTCCCCAGGAGTCTAGCAAGACATAGAGCATGATCTTCACTAGTCAGAAATTCTTCCTTATTTCCTTCCCAGGGGTGAGGTCTTAGAGTTACATGGCAGTTTTAGATTTTTATTTTGTGGCCTTATAATTTATCTGAAGCTAAGACCTTTGTCATAAATTAAAAGACAATAAGCTCTCTACAAAAGAATAGCAAAGGGTATAATTATATTCCCATCATTGTACAAGGGAGGCATTTATGAATATTTTGTGGTTTAAGTGAGCTGCTATGTTTGCCCCTTTTAAGAGTAGTTACTTTATAGTACAGCTTTAAGTGGGTTTTTTTAACAGCAGACTTCTATTTCTGTAATTGTCTGTGCCTGTGAACAGTTGTAACTAATGTCACGGTCTTAGGCTGAAAGGTCTCTGACCTTCTGTCCTATCAAATCAATAAAATATTTACGGTTATCAGCATGATTCTCCAATTAGCTTTGAATTAAACAAGGCATTGCTCTTCACTTTCCAGTGTCTGAGGCAGCACTGAGGTCTGTTTCTGTTCTTAAAAATCCATCTGCTGTCCTTTGAGACTGCTCATTCTATCTCAGACTCTTCTCTGGCAGCCAATGTTTTCAGTGTGCCATTAAGCTACCATTTTACCCTGGCTAGATGTTCTGGATCCATTGACTTCCTTTGCTCAATATTTATCACAGTTAACAGAATGAAATAGAAGCTGAAAGCCCTTGGCTAAAGCTCATCCACTATTTTTTCTTCTAGTTTTCTTGCACCTCCACCTAACTCTATTTGAAATACAGCTAACCTTTTCTTATAACATTTAATTGTAGGAACATGTTTTTACTGGTAGAAGTGCATTATATCTAAACATCTTCTCTGATACCTGAACATTAGTATAGTCCCGAACTGCCAGCAGTGGGTCCTGAATTTATAGAAAAATAGTTGTCCTGATTTCACACTGTACTACTTGGACTGAGGACAGGTTCTTCAGTTGCAGTGCATTACAACACACAGACACAAAGCTGTGCATGTCAGGCTTGCTAGCTGTCACAGTGTAGGCAGCAGCAAATTACTCTGTGGTTAAAAGATTGGTGGTAAGGAGCGGTAATGGAAGTGAAACATTTTTCATAATAAGTATTTCCTAGTAAAAAAAGCAAAGAAACCATGTATTTTTGTTCATAAGTGTCTTGACTTGAGTTCAAGAGAAACAACATGAGAAAAGTGTTGTGGCAACTTCTCTGTCACTGGCTGTTTTGATTCTCAAAGTGGCATAGCTATTTAGAGAAGAAATGTTAAGGAAAAGCAGTGCACACCCTAAGGCAAAGGGGCTGAGTTGTTTGGTTTTAGTTTTTATTTCTACTTGGGATAAATGCAGACATGTAAATGTCATCAGGGTATAGTGTAGGGCAGGACAACTTAATACTGGTTTCCAACACAGTGCAAAACTGGTTGAAGCTGGCTGCCAAAATAGTTTCTTACAACAATGTGTCACCATAAAGCTTTTGATTTCTCTGTTCAGATGAGAAATATGACATGTAGCGGTTTTTTGTGTAAATGGGAATTTCACAGGGACTACTTTGTAATTTGCATCTGGATTCAACCTCTACTACTTAAGTAATGTAAAACACAGTAGTGGCTTTTGTGAAGAAGATCCTCAAGAGCTTACTTTTCTCAGTGTTTACTGGAAGAAGACTTTACATGCTTAAAAGCTTGTCAGCATTTCTGGTGTGGGTTTTCCTCTATCAGTATATTGGCTTAGTTTAACAAAAGATATTGTCTGTCTCCATATATTTTTCCTCTTTCAACTCATATGTTTGACAATGTTAACTGCTCTACTCTGAAGAGAGAATTGTACTTCACCACTGGGTGAATCAAGTCATTGACTAAACAAGTCGTGGACTAAACAAGCTTTCTGTTCAAACTACTGTATTTTTTAAAGGGTATTTCCTATGACTAAAAAACAAACAAACAAACAAAAAAAACAACCAAACAAAAAAACCACTATAAACTTACCTAGATGCCTGCATGTTTTTGGAAAAGTATTTCAAGGGGATTGTGTATTAGTACTATTTGGTAAATCCCAAGTGCTGTAAATTCCAACTTTCTTGTTAGGTACAGCTATGATTAAGAGAAAATGCTGTGACATTTTATGCAGTTCTTCAAATTAGAAGAGAGAGAAATAAACTGAAGAGCCATGAGTTAAGGGGAGCAGTAAGTGCATTGAATATGTTCCTGTGGCTGTTAAAGGGCTATAGTGGTTTGGGGGTTGGTGGTGGTTTTTTTTTTTTAAATCCCTTTGCCTTGAAGTCAGTATCCACAGCAGATGCCAAATTATCTAATTTGAAACCTATGCGTGCTTCTCAGGGAAGACAGCTCCAGCAGCCACAGGTGTAGTTCATCTCTTATTTTCCAAATTTCATGAGCTGTAATAGTTGGGGTGTAGAAAGCAGTTCTCCAGCCTGCGTTCAAACTGTAGTCTTTCTGCTGGGACTGACAACTGAGAAATGTTAGATGCTCTAAGAAGTGAGCTGAGGCCACCAGTTCTTCCCATATGTCACTGAGCTGCTGTCAGAAGTTAATGACTTTTAGTCACTACTGATCTGAGCTTGTTTCATAATGAGCAAGTAGTGACAAGCTACCTATCTCATTAATCCCAGAGCTATGAAAAGCCTTTTTTAGTTGTCTTAGAATTATTTCATGCCTTCAGCAGAAGCATTTTACTGCTTCCAGAAGGCTGAAGGATGTTTGGTAAACAGACTCCTGTTCAGCGTGGGTTGGTTTTTTTAATGTTATACTATGCAACACAGCTACAAGTGAGGAAATATCTTTGGTCAGTGATTTAGATGAGTAATTACATGTCTTTTCAGTTCTTAGTTTTAGAAAGGAAGCTAAAATCGTTTTCAATTAAAATTAAAAACAAAGGGGTGGTATACAGCAGTAGTTCCCAACCTTCAAGTGTGATCCTGGAAAGTAAATCCTTGAGGAAGTCCAGCTTTTTCCTACATGATCACTCAATAGCAGGGGCAGCATGACCTGCACTCATCTTAGCTTGACCGATGCAAAATGGCAGAAACATCTGTTTAGTAGTCCAGTCTTCTGGCAATGAATAGTGGGACTCCTGGTATCATATGGGAGAGGTAGCAGAAGGGTGTAATTGCAGATCATAGACATGCTTCAGAGGGCATCAAACTTGCAAACCTGCAAGTCCTAGACAGAAAAGTATGTAACAGAATACAGAAACTCAGCCACAGTGAAGCCAAAAACTAAACTGCCTCTTGCAAGGACTGGAGCTAGTTTCAGCTAATTTTCAGCTGTGTTTCTAGAGCCACTCCTACTCCTTTCCCACCTTATTTTTGCTTTCACTTTGGACATAATATGGGTGCTTTCCTTCCCATGAGGAAACACTGTTCTAAGCTACTTGTTTGCTCTCAGAAGCAGTCCCAGAACTCCGTTTCTACCTGGGGCTGTGAGGTGGCAGCGGCAGACAGATGAGGACACCACATCCTTTTGCATTAGTTGATCCATGCTGATGGACCAGGGCTCTCGTATGTATCTCTTCTCTTTTACAGAGCCTAGCATGAGTGTGGCCTCAAATGCAGAATGAATGATTAGCAGGAACGCTTCATGGCAACAGTTTAATCTCTATATAAATCCATGGTGTCATTCAATCAACACGTGCTTGCAAGCTTTGCTTTGTGAAGGAGGCAGAGAAACGATACAAACTGTGCAACTGTGTATCACCAGCAAGTGAAACCCATAGCCTGTATCAGTTATAGGTCTTTCCCTCCTTGCCTGTCCTGGGATCTGCCAATCTTTTTTTTTTTAATTGCTTTCGCATCTAACTAATTGATACAGCTTTTAAACACGGTGTTAGTAGCTGAACTTCAGTGCTCCCAGCCCGATTTGTTTAGCTTGTGTTTGACTTCTATAATAAGTGGGGCAAAACACAGTTCACTGGAGACAAGTTAGTTTCCTATATATGTTATTAATAGCTGACATTACTGAATATTTTAGACAATCTCTCCTTCTCCCACATGCTCTCGCATGCTTGCTTTCTTGCTCATGCTTACCCTCACTTGCTCACACTTGCCCTCACTGTTGTTCTTCCTATTGCTCTTGCACTCACTCATGTGTGCTCTTGCACTTGCTCATTCTCTTTCTCACTTGCTCTTACTTGCTCTTTCTTATTGCTCTCTCCCTCTTGTGCTTTCTCACTCACCCTCACTCTTTCTCATGCCCTCACATATGCTGCCTTGTGAGCAAGCTCTCTTTCTCTCTGTTTCCCTATTACACTGTCAAAACCAGATTCCTGAATTACAGCTGCCTAGAAAATCCTTTAAAATATCTTTTCAGTTCATACACTTTTAGAGATGCATAATTATACTTGCTCTGTAGGTCTCTCTCTCATAGGCTCAATTACCATGTACGTATTGTTATTGCAAAATGTATTTTGGTAAAGTGAGAAACATTTAACTGGATTGTAGACTGACTCACATTTTAGAATATAAATGCCTATACTTTATTCTGTAATTACCACCCTGGAATGCTTCTTTTTCCTTTTTACTTCTGTGAACTAAAGCTCAATGTGGACTGTGCATGTGATTTTGGGCTTTAAGTAGTGTCACTTGATTTTTTTCATCAGTTTCAGAAGTCTGACATACATAAAATTACAGATCTACTTTTCAAAAGTTTTGTAGCTTTTTTTAAGTTCTGAAACTTATTTTTCTCATTTTTTGTAAGAAAAACAAATGTGAATTTATCTGGTTATTCATACTTTCTTCCCCAACTATTTTTTTTTCCCCTCCAGTAATCAAAATGAAAGATCAAAGGCTGAAGATTTCTCCTTCATTTTGTCAGAAAACTCTCCCCTTTAAAATCAAGCTATTTTTATTTTTTAAAATAGTCAAACAGCTAGAATTCATTCATGTAAATAAGTTTGGTTCAACTTACCTAGTAAAGTAGGGAGCATCTAGTTTAATTTGTTCGGCAGAATATGTTTTGGGTGTAAAACTGTGTTTTGTATTCTCAGAGGCATGAAACAAATGACTCTTACATGTCCTTGTTGTTGAGGGAATACTCAGGACATACTGACTCACATCCTACCCAGTAAAACATATAACTTTGAAGTGTCACGTGAAGATAAACCACTTATTAATATATATATCTGTGATTACTTTTTCTGCCTCTCATTGTTTATTTAGTATGTACAGATTTCCAATGCAAGGGGCATACAAAGAAATGGGGAGGTTAAATAAGAACTTGCAGCATATAAAGAGAAAACTTATTCAGCTGAGGTTAACAGTGTGCTCAACCTCATGTCATTAAATTAACCTTAAAGATTCACTTATAAATGTTCCTATTATAAGTTTATACTTGAAGGTCACAAATTCTAATCCTTGTTTGAAATCTGGCTATATTCTATGCATGTTTTTAATTTGGAAGTCTTAGGAATAAAGATTTTGGCTGCTTTTCATAGGTTATAGCTAGATCACTAATAGTAATAAAGGCTGTGTCTTTTGCAATAAATATTGGAAAATAATTTTTTTGTGATGGACAAGCTAATAGAAACTTGCAAACAAGATAAACTTATTGTGTCAATTTTTTTTTTCACAAAACAAGTAGGCTAAATGGATTTTATATTTTGCAGGTGAGTGCATAGCACTTGCTTTGAGACTATCAAAAACTGAAAGTGCCCCACTGTTCTGTTTTGCTTACTGGATTCCTGAGCACATGGATTTTGCTGCTGGAGAGCTGCAGGAGCACAGGCACACACTTCAGCAGGACGCGCTGGCTCACAGTGAGAAATAGATAGGATGAGGCATTCTGAGTATGACTGACTTGAGACAGGTGGGTGCTGTTTCCAAATCCATATATGCAATTGCATTCAAGGTCAAATGACTTTCTTTCCTTTCATGCAAACATTGTCTTCAGAATATGTCTATTGAGATTCCAGTTAGCCAAAACATGTTTGATAAAACCATTTTGACCAACCTTACTGATTAAATGTGGCCATTAACATAAAAGACATTCAATAATTACATGCTACAGCACTTTATATACAATTACCTTCCAGTGATACTTGCCTTTTAGCCCAGGAATCCATGACAGATGTCAGCAGAGTTGCTTTTATGGACTTTTTTAATAACTTGAAAAAGTCATATCATTGCCTTCCTGGTACCTGTGCACAGGTTTAGAAGAAGCACAAGTAAATGTGACATGTATTTTGGGAAGGAGAATGAGTAGTATCATAATAGGCCTTTGTGTTAGTTTATTTTATAGCTTTTTTCTGAATTTTAACAGTTGGATGTTATCAGTATGTTGTCTGTGAACCAATATTGTAACACTCTGTGCAATGATTCACCTAGCGGAATTATTTTACTGAACTCTAACTTCTGGTTCTAAAAAGGATTTGAAGCTGCTGCTTTTTTTTTTTTTTTTTTTTTTTAAACTATTGCAGTCTTTTGCTACTGTGGTAAACACAAATGGGTACCTTAAAAATGTTACAAACATAAAAGCTAAATTGTCTTGACATCCGATGTTCCAGAGTAGATTTCTGACTAAAATGAAGTGTAGACTGTTTTGCCAGCCCTAAAGGGATAATTTCATGAATGCATTAGTTTCTGGTATAGTTTCTTCATCATTGCAAGCAAGCGGGTTTTTTTTTTTTTTAATTACTTGATTGAAGCCAAGATAAATTTTACCAACCATTAAATGAGGCTAACAAGCATTTTGCTTCTTCATGAAAGCAATGAAATCCTGTATTTTCTCATGTGATCAGCTTTTGTAAAAAAAACAAACCAACCAACCAAAAAAAAACCCCAACAAAACAACCCAGAAACCCCAACCAAACAAAAAACCTTTCTGCCAGATGAGGAGGAATTTCCTACTGCCATCTGGGGAAAAGACAAAATAATCTTTGAGAGTAATTTTTACTATCACTCTGGTGTAGTTGTCAGTCATCCTGGGTTTTTTGCCTCTTCTATCTAAAATGTCTGTGGAACCCTCTTGTTCTTAGAGAGTAGGAGAACATCAATGACCACATTTCTCCTGAGCTCCGACAACTGTCTGTTTTTCATCCCCAGCTGACTTTGCTGTTCCTGAAGCAACTCCACAGTACACAGCAATAGTCTAGCACAGTAATGAGTCTGCTTCCTAAACAAGGTAGCCCTGTGGATATCTGTTTGGCTTTTATTTTCAGTGTAATCTTTACTCTAAGCAAATGTAGAATTCACCTATAATAATGCAGTGTGTATTTAAGATACTACAAATATCAGTGAACCACCTTTAATAGAACATAACAATTCTCAGGATGTGTTGGTAAAGGTTTCCCAGAAGAGACTATATTTCAGTTAGAAAAGGGCAAACCTGTCAACTTATTTTGAGATTAGAAGCACAGTCAGTGGGAATGTTCCGCCAACTGCACAAAAAGATATCAAAGATAATACTTTATCTTCAGATGAAGCATTGCTTTTTCTCCAAAGTAATACCTAATTATTAATGCTTGCCCAAGAATAGCTGTGCTGCTTTCATGCTTCTTACCTTTTTAATACCTGCATCTTTAGACTTGGACTTTAGGATCAGGAACATCTAGCATAACCTTTAGAGTTTAGGTTTTGGTATAAATTAAGTAGAGTAATGGTTTATTAACCATTAACAATAAAGCTAACAGGTCACCCTTAGCAGTGACTAATAATCTTTAAAAGATAACTCCATGATGAAAAAACAATTTCTGAGACACTAGTGACACCAAATCAGAAAATTATTAGCACACATCATATTATCCCAGTAGAAATATCATGACCAAGTCTTTGTTCAGGGAGACAAGGATTTAGGAATTTAGGGGAGATGCATTCACAAAGTTTGGCTTTCTCACTGCAGATGGGGGTATGGATGAAAGGATCACGTGTCAAGGGAAAGAAAGGACACAAGAACCCATCATAAATGAGTTTTAGGAGAGCTTTATCCTTGCTTGGTACTGATACTTCTGCTAACTTCAGCTGTGCAATGGGACTTGGATGAGCAAAGCACTGAAATTAACAGCAGTTACACAAAGTGAAATAAGAACACAGATAATTTCTATGTTCCTGCAGAACAATATGGCTCAGCATCTATGAATAGTTGGTGCTTTCAAACATATGAAGGGGTACCTCTCCCTCTGTAAGCTCAACAGTCAGAAGGACCTGAATTCTGGGAGGTTGTGTCCACATTTTTTGCTTACAGGAGATCTGTTATTCCAGCTCTTAAGTAGGTGCAGGAGAGCTAAAATTGGTTTTTCTTAGCAGAACTGTCATGAGGTGTTCAGGTCTTTCTAAGCATTAAATAGGTACTGTGTTACTAAAAAAAGTTGGGAAACCTTGAAAATGAGTAAGTGGATGAACCCAAACTGAAACATATGTTTGAGTTCAATGTTTTTATCCTATCTTTGCTAGTACTGTAAAATTTTACCTCTTTCTGTTTAGTGTTGCATAAACATACATATTGAAAGTTACTGAATGAAAATGATCAGCTTCTCAGTTGTTTAAGCTACAGATGTGCAAGACTCCAGATGTTAGCTTAAGACTCAGATTTGCTGTATTTTCAAGCAGGAGTCCTCTGTTTTGTATAGCAGAAGGAAAAGGAGACTTTTTTCATATTAAAGGTCATGCTGTTTTTCATAAAAATATGCTCAGTATTTCTCCTCTAGTCACATTAGCATATTAGCCTTTGAGGGGAGAAACACAGTGAGCTTCCTTCAGTTGTGTAATGGCTCTTGATCCTTTTTCAGTGTTATGTTATCTCCTACGGAACTAAGGAACAGGATTGACAAGATTACTATAACCAGTCATCTTGTTTAGGCACAGCCAATGCCTAACTCTTCATGTAACAGGCTGTAAGCATTAGTAACTTGATAATACTAGAAACAGAATTTAGTAGAACCTGATTTTTCTGGAGTTTGTGATCTCTAAAAGCTGACAATAGTAGACAAACTGATGAAGTATGCATTAGAAAAGCGGACAGCGAGATGGACTGAAAAGTAGCTGAACTGCTGGGCTTAGAAGGTTGTGACAGCGGCATGAAGTCTAGCTGCAGGCCAGTCACTACTGGTATACTCCAGGGTCGATACTGGGGCCGATACTGTTGTTCTTGACCTAGACGACAGGGCAGACTGCACCCTCAGCAAGTTTTCAGCAAATGCAAAACTGGGAGGAGTGGTTGATACACCAGATGGCTATGCTGCTGTTCAAAGGGACCTTGACAGGCTGGAGAAACAGGCCAACAAGAATCTCATGAAGCTCAACAAAGGCATGTGCAAAGTCCTGCACCTGGTGAAGAATAACCCCACGCACAAGTATAGGCTGTGGGCTGACTGAGAAGCAGCTTTGCAGAAAAGGCCTTAGGGGTCCTGGTGGACCAAAAAAAATTAACGTGAGCCAGTAATGCACCCTTGAGGCAAAGAAGGCTTTATTAGGAAGAATATTGCCAGCAGGTCGAGGGAGGTGATCCTTGCGCTCTACTCATTCCTGGTGAGACCACATCTAGAGTGCTGTGTCCAGATCTGGTCTCTCCTGTATGAGAGGAGACATGGACATACTGGAGCAAAGGTTACAAAGATGATTAAGGGAGTACATAAGGGGACATATAGGGAGAGGCTGAGAGCACTGGGATTTTTCAGCCTTGAAGAGAAGGCTGAGCATAAGAAAAAATTTTGCTACAGGGAGAGTCAAAACACTGGAACACGCTACGTGGAGAGGTTGTGGAGTCTCCATCTTTGAAATATTCAAAACCCAACTGAACATGATTCTGCACAACTTGCTGTAGTTGACCCTGCTTGGGCTGAGGGGTTTGGACTAGGCAATCACCAGAGGTCCCTTCCTAGATAAGCTGTGATTCTGTAAACTTGGTACAATCCATGACTCCCTGGTACAGTGCTAAATGGAAACCATTACAGCCTTTTTATAGAGCATGAGGCCAGTGGTTATTTGACCTGAAATAAAGGCAGACATATTCTGCTTTTGACTAGACTGATCCAAGCAAATAGGAACAGAACTGCAGTTTTCTTATGCCAGACCTGTTTTCTAGCTGCTTCCACAATATTGACTCACTTAAATGGAGATAGAAATTAAGTTTCAAGTGCTGAACATATCCAATTAAGAGAGATTGCTGAGTAACTCTTTTGCAAGGCTCCTAATCTGCAAACGCTTTTCTAATCGATAGCTACTTCTGTTCAATATAACCCCAAGGTGACTGTATTCCGTCAGCTGAGAGTGAGACATGGAGCTCTTGAAAACTTGGAAAGATTCATGTCTTTGGGAAAAAATTTGATTTTTTCATTACACCCTAGAGTAGCATGAAATTCAGCACTCTTCATTTTCTCCACTTTTTGGTATACTCATCTCTTAGCTGCACAAGGTTTCTGAAATACTCTTTTTCTCCTGTTCATGCCATGATTCAAGGGTCATTCCCTGAAAGAAGACAAAGGACAGGACATCTGCTGGTGAGTAAATGCTTGCACACCCTCCCCAAATCCTTTGTGTGTGCCACTTCAGTCATTAACTCAGACCAAGCTAAGCAGTGACATGTCTAAAGAATTTCCAGCAGCACTGTGAATGACAAAATTCAACCATGTACATTACAATGTATTTATGCTGTAGTGAGTTTTAGCCTGCATTTCATGAAAAGAAAAACCTCCTTGAACTTATCTGCAATGTATAGTGGTCTGATTAATGAATATTCATACATAGAAAATGGTGTCTGCTGTGACGGACACTAGAAGAACAGTAATTGGTTTCAGGATTGATGGATGTTTATGCTGCAGTCTGCCCCAGATAGTGTACGCTGGAAACATTAGCATCCTGTTTCCCTTGTCAAAGCTCAAAATGGGTGGAAACAATTTAATTTTTCTCTGTGCAAATTGAGTAAGTAAGTGACAGTTGTTAATTTCACACCACTTTTCTGCCAAGTCTCTCTCTAGGTGGTACAGAAAATTGTTGCACGTGGTGAATCTCTTACTTAACGCTGTTGACTAGGGACAAAAGTCACTGGTTCAGATGATGCTCCTGACTAGCATGGAGTTGCTTTTTTTTACTTCAGAACTGCATCAGAAGCAGCTGCTTCTCCTCTATGACCCTGATCACAGAGACACACCTGTGTTCAATACTTGTCACTCAGACAGCAGGGACAGTAAAGGTTGTTCAGCCTATTGTTCCAAAAGGAGCCGCAGTCACATCAGGTCCCCTGAAATCGCTGTGCCCGTAAGATGCAGGCAGATAATCAAACAGAGGAGGAACTGTCAAGGAAATGGCCAAATCCACAGATGCTTGGGAAAAGAGATGGATAAATGTCAGGTTTCCAAACGGTTCTTCTATTATCTTTCATTATTGAAGTGAGGTACCTGTTCAAATGTTATTGTAGAGAAAGGAATAAACATTCAGATGATAACAATATATTACAACCTGCAAGACAGGGATATCTCTTACATGAATGCAGTGGAATTTCACCTAGCAAAGCATGATGTATTTTTGCATTCCAAAACTGTAAAGCTGTATATTAAACTTGTTTATTTGCAATGTGTTTTTCCCCAAATGCATCAGTACTTCAAGGGTACATACTAAAAACCAGATGGATTTACAGATGGAACAAGGCCGTTATGGATTTTATATCATGCTTTTGTTGTTTGAGAGAAAGTAGGAAAAATTGCCCTGATAAGTAAAATTGCCATTTAATATCTAAGCTCTTACACATGGCAATCATTGGGAAAAGGCAACCACTTTATTTTTCCTCAGGGATTCCACTGAGAAAATGTAATACACAGAAAAATTTCTGCTAATCCATCCACATAGCAGAGGAAACCTGAAATCTCCAAAAGAAGGAAAACAGACTGCACAAGTCTGTCCATTAGTCAGCTTACTCTAAAATATAGTGGGATCACATTTAAAACCAATTTGATCCCATTGATCTGATGGAGGTTGAGAAATCAATGGATTTTTTTTTAATCATTAGAGTAGCAGTCCTTTGTCTCTGACACTTACCAAAAGGTGTGCCCAGTGCCTTGTGGACATCATTTCATCAGGGCAGTAAAGCTGTACTACAAGGAGCTGTTTCTGACAGGACAGGGGAAAACCAAACCCTCAACAAAAGCACGTTGTGCGAGTTTAGATGAAACACAACCTTTCTGAATCAGTTTATTTCTCTGAAGTCTGTGACTGAAATGCTTTTCTGCAACTCGGGGATGTCAAGATTTAGTTATTGCTTGTGAAAGATATTGGGAATCTTTGACAGAATACATAGCTTGAGAGCAGACTGTACTCCTGTTTTCTGTGTGCATGTAGGTCTCTTATTCTAGGAAAAAGCCTTTTTCCTTTTCATGGCTAGTGACATTTATGCAGTTGGCAGGCATTTCAAGTTGTAATTGTGAGTAGCTGGATGGTAACCCAAACACTTGCTCTTTGCACGCATGAAATAAGCAATAAGGGGAAAAAAACAAAAGGGCAAACCCAGCTTGCTTGGTTATACAAACAAATTAAGTGACTACTGCTGCCCATCAAGTTTTTCACTGCAATAGGGACTCCATTCTCCTGGTGAGTTGCTGGTGCCAAGACTATTACATGTTGTCCCTACCATCAAATCAGCTTTCTATACTAATTAAAGCTGTTGGAGTGTTCTGTTGGCATCTCCTGTGCAGATTGGCTGTAGCTTTGGACATAGGCATAAATATGTGATTGTGTCAGTGTAAATTCTCAATATCATTTATTTTGATACATGGAACATTGAAGAATAGGACTTAATATTTTCAGCTTCTTTCAGCTACTTTAATTAAAATCAATACCTGTCACTATGATAATGGATGGTCTTCCCAGGCAAGAGATATTGGCCTGTTCAGAGAATAGAGAGTGAAGGGAAAGCAGTTGTAAGATCATGAATTGTCTTACCCACTGGATATGATGTCAGAATCTTTCAAAAACTAATTTCTTTTGCATTTGTTATTGAGAGAAAAGGTGAAAGGATAGATGGGAGTGGATAGTATTTAAAAAAGTAAAACTGTTTGATCAGGAGTTGTCTGCTTTTTAATATAGTCTCAGAGCTGAATGGAGAGATCCCATTCTGAGCACTGACCCTGACTTTTGCCAATGCCGTATTTCCAACCTGAAGAGATTTTCACACTAAACGGAAATCACGTAGAGAACTCTGTCATTCCTTAAGCTCTATTTTGACAAATAGTCATCATTTTGGATGCTGCCTACTCTACCTTTTATATTCATTTAAAAATTAACTTAAGTTTAAAAATGTGCATTTGAACTAATGGTCTCGCTTGCTTGGAAATAAATGGAATGAATATGTACAGTATCGTTTATACTATTTGTGCTACACCTGGCAAATGCAGAGAGTCTTACTGCCTGTGGAATTGTATAATGTGCAGAAGACACCACTGGTGTAATATATGTAAGAAATGAATATGCCAAATGTATCCTATAAATAAAGCAAGCTATTCTATTAGGCTGTGCCTTCCAGAAAGATAAAATGCAGTTTGGCCGTGTCAGAAACTATTTCCTTTTTCTTCTCTTACATTACGCCCTTTTAGTAGGCCAATCTTTATCCTATTTCATTTTTCCACAAAACTCAACTCATCAGAGTAACTTTTATAGCCACTTTCTTTAAGGCAGAAGAACTTTCACGAGTGAAGATTACTTGCTTTAGGATTTGGGGCTAAGTTATGGGGGAATGGACTGAAACTGTAAAGTATTAACTGGGTCTCAGAAGTGCACTAGTTTGCATTCATGGAGCAATGCAGGGTTCCTTTGGGAGTGGAAAAACAGAACGTTGAAATTCCCAATAAAGCTGCCACAAAGCAACACAGAGTTTTTAGCTTAAATAAGGATGCAGAAGCCAGAGAGCATAATTTAGATGCCAATTAAGAAAATATAGGTAGCTTTGTCTGAAGTTGATTTAAACTTTATATTAGCCACAGAAAGGAAGTTACTAATTAATTAAAAAGTGAGTTGTTATTGAACAGCTCTTGAGCTGGAGGCTTGATTTCTCTTTCTTGCTCTCCAGTCATAGTCTGTCTTCTGTGTATTCCTCGCAGTTGTTTCCTACTCCTGCTAAGCCAGTTGGACCACTCAGGGAGTAAGGGCTCATGATTCAGGGTGTGTTCACACTGCCATGTCTATCTCAATATTTTTCTTGATAGGTAGGGCAGCTTCTGAGTTTGGTACTATTGACAGAACAATAAACACAGGGAGGGTCAAAATAGGAAAAAGAAAGAAAGGTGAGTGGCAGAACTAGAGCTGTCTGGAAATCCTGGTACCATCACATTAGAATTTTCTTCCTTTGGTTTTTAAAACCCTGCTTGACACCTTTATCTGTAGGCATACAAAATAAGTCAAGGGCAGGTCGCCGTACCCAAACGGCTGGCATATGCTGGTTGTTTCTGCTCAGACTGTCCTTTGTACTACCTGAAATGAAACTGCATGTGTTACTTTTTGTTGCTGTGACAGCAATGCTTGAAGTAACGTTACTGAATCTCACTGGGCACTAGGTAGGTGGATGAGATGACAATTAGCCTTATCTCAGAAATAATGAGAGTGTGTAAAGAAACTTTAGTCAAATTTGACAATAGAATACTAGAGCTGCCCATGGGTCTATGCCCCCTTTTGTAATTAGCAGTGTGTTTTGTAATCAAGTGTTATATCAGGTGTCATTTCCTTTGTTAGGACATAGGCTAGTGTGGTCTTAGAGAAATAGTAAGGTGCCTGGTGTTAACATGAAGTATGCTACAACTATTAAAAGCTGAATCAAAAGCGTTTCCTTTCCATATACATTTCTGTGGGTTTATACATTTTATCTTCTGCTCAATTAGGTCTTGTGTCAGGATATCAGAGAAAAAAATTAGAAAGCTTCTAACTCTGAAAACGCAGAGAGAAGAAAGGACCTTGCAAGGCAAGAAGATACACTGGGAATATTTCTTGGACTGGTATTTAGTTAGATTTACTATAGTGTCTCTTGGAATTAACTGTTGCCCCAGAAAGGAGGTAAAGGAAGTGACTTCTTGCTAGTGATCATCTCCTAAAACAACGGAAATACGAAGCAAGCAAAACAAAGAGTCTGGGATTCATTCTAGTTGTTGCTTAAAAACATGCAACTGCATTTTAAAAATAATCCATAGTTTTGAAAAATTTATTTTTACCTTATTTTAACTGATCTAGCCTAAAATGATTTAGCTAGATCATGTATTGCTTGATATATCTGATCATTACAGGTGGACGTCCTTGGAAAAAACATCTTGCCATTATATTTTGGATCTTGATCCTTGTGTTCAGTCTGAACTCCTGTCCCTGTGATTTTAGCGTGGTTCTCGTCACAAGTTACATGCCTTTTTGACTTCTGTGTTTTGTGTGACTTTGTGATTGAGGTCATGAGGCTGATTTAAACTGTGATTTTAGCTTAGAGCTCCAGGGTATGCTTGAGCCCCAACATTCTGATCACTCATGCAGCAGAACTCATTGTCTTTCTCCAGTCTGAAGTTACCCAACTGTCTCCTCTTGTCCTATAAAAACTGAGAACTTGAACTTTTATAGATGCCTTTAGCACAAGCGCCTGAGACCTCTCTACATAGTTTTTGCAATGTATTTGTGAGGTCAGTGCAAAAACAGATGAGGGAAAACTGGAATTAAGGGAATTACTTAGGTTTTTGCAGAGTGGCTTGGCACTTTCCCAACTCCATCCAGCCTCATCCAACACTTAAAATTCTGTTGTTATGTTATACCTACGTTGTTCTTCAAGTGCTGTTTTAAGAAGCTACCCTCAAACTGGTAGGGAGCAGGGTGGGGGGAATCACTGGGTAGGATTAGCACTGCAGGCCATGTTAAAGTATTTTCTGACTAGCATGGCAATTTAAATTTTATCCGTTCAATATGTTAGTTATTTATAAATGATCTGTATTCTTGCTAACAGAAAGTGAAGAACAATGGAGATGATTTCATGCATCAGAGTATCCATGCACACAAAAAACTCCCAGGAGAGGGAACAAAATTGGGGAGTATGGGAAGTCCGGAGCAGACTCTGGTGTGTAGCTAGGTTACTTTATGAAAAAAAAGAAACAAAACCCAACCAACCAACAAATATCTGAAGACTAAAGAGTGAAATATCCCTTTGGTTATATGGAGAGAGGGAATTGTGTTCTTCCTTTTCACTGAGCCTGGCTGCTTGTTGACCTGGCCAAATATACGTAGAACGTGATTTTTAAAATTACTACAAGTAATGTGTTTTATTTTTTCACATATTCTTTTTTTGCCTGGATGCCATTTTGTCTCTTGTTAAGGAGATATTAGGCAAAAACTGAGTTATTGCAGCCATGCAAATGGGATGGCTGATGTTTCTTAACTGGTGTAAAAGGGAGGGTATGATAATTACTCGACAGATTGAGCAGTAGGTGTTTCATTTCTTAGTCTCTCTAATTTTATTTATTACACAACATTCTCTTATAATGCAATGAACAACAGCATTCATTGATTTCTATTACAAATGTAGGAAAAAAGCCTGAAGAATGTAGCAAAGCCCCAATTTTGTGCCTTTGGGTGTCCTGGAAGCTGTCTGGGGAGGCTTCTTTTCAGTTTGTTAGTTTGCAAAGTTTTCCTGAATAAATCTCTGTGTCATATAGAGCTGTCCTGACTGGGTCCATTCTGACCTTTTCTATTTAGCGGTCCTTTAAAGAAAGGCAGAAAGTGTATGGTGATAAGGGATGAACCAAATGTCCACCCCACCTGGAATTGACCTGCTAGATAGTTTTAGGTTTGTTTAGTGAGCTCATAATATTTTTTTCTTTTGCGAGTTCCCCATGAATTGGATTAGAATAATGGTTGTATGTAATCAAGCAAGGTCCTGTTTTGTTGACCCTAATACCAGCATGTTGCATGTTTTGTAAGCAGTAGCAAAGAGAACTCAAGACTCGGTATTTCCTAAATTCCTAGTTCAAACTGAAAATGTTTAGCCTCAAACTAATCGTTCTTATGGGTCTTTCTCACATCAGCAATAACTATAATGCTTTCACAGGATGTTTCTGAGTGCTTCTAGTTACGGAGGTTCAACAGAGACTCCTTGGATACAGCAATTTCTGAAGCACTGTGACTCCACCTCCTGAACGAACAGCTTTAATGTGTCATACCTGTCTTTCCCAGTCATCAGTTGCTTTGTAAATCATGGCAGTTGATAGCCTATTGGGTTCCAGGAAAACAATTAGACAAGCCTTTTTTTTTTTCTTTCCCCTCATCTCTCATCCCATCTGAACCTGTCTCTTTTTCATGTTAATTTTAATGTAAACCTTTTTTGCTTTTTTTAAGGTTGCGTAGTGTCTGCAGCTCAGTGCATTAGCGGTGCCCTGCAATATGGGGCAGACAAGTTACATATCAGTAATTTAATAAGTCATACATAAAACAAAACAACATAGATTTATTTTGTTTTAAAATCGAGTAGGGTCAGCTGTGTGAGCAATGTATCTGCCAACTATTGTCATTGTTCTGTCTGGGCAAGCTCATTTATCTTGGTTAGTAAACAACTTAAAAGGCAAAGGAGGGGGATGGCTTAAGGGAGTGTTATTAGGACACAGAATCTCTGATGTCTGATGTCTTGCCTAAATCCAGGCCAAATCACTTATTAGAAAACTACCACCAGTAGTCAGTTAGGGGATGCAGCTAAATATACAACTGTTATTAGATAGGTAACAGTGGAACAGGCAGTTGTCACATCTGGGAGGTCTGCACAGTTAAATCAATCAAATTCAAGATGTCTGCAAAGAACACAATAAAGGTGCAAGCTTGTAAATTCTGATAATCACCAATATTTGAGGTGCATGCATTCAGTTGTAGAGCCTTAAAATTTAAGGGCCAGTGACTGGAAACCTTAGGCATAGCTAATGATCCTAAAACTTTTTCCCCCTTTTAATCCAAAATTCCTTGGTATTTGGAATGCTTTGTATTCTCTGGTGTGAAACTATATGATTTCTTGATATATGAAGCAGTTCAAAAAACCTACAAAAGTAAAAACTAGTGGACAGGTCATTTAGTTTTCTAGTCACTTAATTTCTTGTGCCATCAGTTCAGCAGTCCTATAAGAACAAATAGCAATTGCTATTTGTTGTTATAGGAATTTGGAAATGAAGTAGTTTAAGCATGGATACATAGACATGCTGAATGGTGCGGAAGGGTGTTCTCTGTTGAAGAACCACAGTAAAACCACTTGTTATGGATGCACGGTGTGGCAGTACACCACTATAAATTAAAAACATATAATCTGTCTGCATAAAAGCCAGGAGGAGCTTGCAAATTGGTTTTGGGGCCATTAAAAATGACCATATTTCCCAGTAGAACTCATTGGCCTAAGAGTACCCCTGTGGACTCCAAGGACCCCACTTACATTTGAGGAGTATCTTGAGGGTAGCTGATTTCTCGCTGTCTGAAAGGAACATTGTTTTGCTCTTTTTCTGAAGGTAGCACATACTTAAAAGTATGTGTTTAAAGGAGAAAAAAAATATATATGTTAAAGGATATACCACTTGGTATGTCAACACCTGCAAAGCTACTTGTCACATCAGCTGTACGTCTTGGATAATTCTATCGTGAAGAAGTTTGAAACACTTGAATCATGGGAATTGATAATGGAAAGCTCCTATCTGGGTCATGTATACTACTCAGTATTCAAACTGCAATAAATCTCTCTAGTCTTATTGTCCCTTTTTTCATTCAAGTAGTATATTTTCAATGTACTTCTCTCTATTCCTCTGGAAAACTGTTCACAATGCACTGTATTTTGCTATTAACCTAATTTCTGGAAGTCTTTATTTTCTTGTATAAATATACAGACAGATTAAGTTTGGGTTGTTTTTTTTTTTCTTCTGTGAAATGGGTGATGACAGGAATCTGTATTTCTTAGATGAAATTCAGCATCTGAAAGGTTAATCAGGCCTCAAGTCTGTTCTGTAGAAATGTTCTTCAGCTTCGCAAATAAAAAAATGCAGTGAGCTATAATGCTTCTGCTTTCTTACTATTCACTCTTCATGACATGGAACAAAATGTACGGTGAAAACTGCATGAAACAGAGGTCAGCAAAGAAGTCTAGCAAGCCAGTTAGAGGTTTCCTAGGAGGCTGTCAAAGCAAGGAGTACAAAGTGTAGTATGGGCAGATCATACCTGCTAGGTGTCTTACTAAAGCTTCTTTAGTTACTTAAGTAGACCATTTTTGTTGCAGAATTGAAGAAGAAAGGCTAAAGATCAAATCTGCTGTAATAATTTTTTAAACTTTTTTTTTTTTAAAGTTAGCAATGTTTATAAAAGCCTGAAATTACTCAAAGGTTATAAGTGTCACTTCAGTACAGCTTTGTGAGATTACTGCCAGTAATAATAGTTTCTAATTTATTACTGGATGAGGATCTACGTTATCCATATCATCTGTTATTTTAAGAGGAAGAAATAGAGGTCTCCGTTCTTTTAATAATTGCTACTTTTTCAGTATTTCTCATTTTGGTACCCTGAGTTCTTTGTATGAAAACTGAATGCATGTGAAAGGCATGAAACAACAAGATGTTTCTGTTTCAGTGACTGATGCTATCTGCTAGTAGTTACTGTATCAGTGATAACACTGGAAATTTGTGAGAGAAGCACACTTCTAATAAACTACAGGGAAAGTAAAAAAGGTTTCCTAAGAAAGGATTTATCTGACAAATTAAAAGGTAACTGTTGATGTTGCTCTAGAGTTAAAACAAATGTATAAAAGTTTAAAGCCATTAGTTTGTAAAGTAGGAAGCTGCATGAATAAAGAAAAAAAAATATGGTTGGGTTTTTTTTTGTTACCTGTTATCTCAAAACACACTGTGAGTGCAATCAAATTTATGAAGGCTTGGATAATACCGTTCACTAAATATTGTCCTTGTTTCTTTCTTGATAAGCCATCACTCAAGGAGATTAAGTCAAATGTATCCATAGTTTGACCTTGTTTCAGACAATGTAATATCCCAAAGAGTCAAAATTCACTAGTTGTATGCTATGTTCCTCTGGGATTTTTTTGTGGTGGTGTTTTCTGTTTTTTGTCTGTTTGTTTGGGTTTTGTTGTGTTTTTTTTTTTTAATTGTGAAAAACAGTTGCTGGGAAGAGCTAGTCAGAGTTTCTCAATTGTCCGAGTACTGCGCTCTCAGACTGCGAATTTAAACTCTTCACTGAAAGAAATGTGTCTTGGCATTTTATTTGTATAATTCTAAATAAAATACTTAACAAAAAGAAAAAAAGCTAGTACTGCCATAGGTGTTTTTGTTACCTGTTAGTACCTCACTGAAATGAGCACTGCATTCAAAACAACTTGGTCTTAATCTCGGTTTGAATGATGTAATTCTGTAATGCTTGCATATTCAGAGAGAAACTAGCAAGGTACCATCCACTTTGAAACATCCCGCAGGTGAGACTAAAAACCCCAGCTAGAGTTAAGTAATATTTTAGTACTAAAAACTAGACAATAACCTCAGAGCTAACTGTGAAGCTTATCTCTTCTAGTTCTCATGAGGTGCTGTTTTCCAGCCCACCAGAATCCTGTTATAATACAGACCTCCCAGAGGGCTCCTGATGAGCAGGAACCTAAGAAGGTTCAGATTTTTTCAGGATTTCTATGCACAAAGTATGTTTTAATGAGAACTGCTATGACAACAGTTATGGCTTTTTAAACTAGAAACCTTTCTTCTACTTTTGCCTTATGAATTGGTAAGCTTGAATACTACAGAAAAGTAAAGGGGCTCCTTAATGACCCAGGAGAGCAGCTGGGTCTGGTCCGTTGGAAAAAAAATACAATAGTGCTACCTTCTCACTAAAGGACATGCAGAGGGGTCCAGCTGAGAAAAGCATGCTAAGGATAGCAGCATACTGGAGGTAGAGAGGCTACCAGAAGACATGAGAGTCTTGAAGGCTGTCTTTAACCAGCCAGCAGACCTGAAGAAGCAAAAAGTTTGTTCCAAAGAAGGGCTTCTAGTTTCTTTGCTTAATGATGTGAGACTGCCCCTGTTCTCTTAGCACACCTAAAATAAGCCAGCTTGAGACAGCGGTTAACCACAGCAATTGCAGTATTTGTTTGCCTGACCTAGAAAACAGGGAAAAAATGGAACTTTCTTACTCCCATTCCTGACCAAAACAAAACCAACCCACCCCCAAACCCAAACTTTAGAAGGTCTGATGACCTTCAGATTAAAGAAGCATTAGACAAAAAAGTGGACGATTTCCTTGTAATGAGTTGTCAAACTACACTATACTTTTTCTTGAATTCTTGTCGACATGTTTACGTCAGTGAAAGGCTTCACAAGGATATTCTGTGGGTGCCACTATGCATTCAAGAAGGTCAGTCAAAGGCTGAAGTGGCTTTGAGATCATGACCATCTTCCTGAGATAGTGAGCCCTGAATAGAAGGCAGGTGTCAGTCTTGCTTCAGGCGTTGATCCAGAAGGGGAGAAAGATACAACTGCTCCCAAACCTTGAATTATTAGAGCTTGTGAGTTTTATTTTTTCTGCCTTATTCCTCTGAAGGTGTCAAGATCTGCAGAGGTTTGTTAGCTCACTTATAGCTGAATTCCATTGTCAATGGTACAGGTGAGTTAGAAAATACCCTGTAACAACTGACAGATTTGTAAATGGATAGCGTTTTGCAAACCATATATGTTGACATCTCTGGGTGTTACCTTTTTTATTCCCATAAAAAGCAACTTTGGATACAGAAGCCAACTAAGGACCAAGTCAACGTGGTCTTAAGAGGTGAAAAGGTACTCCCCATACTACGTTGATGGGGAAGATTTCTGTAGAAGTGGTCTAAGGGTTGATAATTGCTAACTTTTTTCCCTCAGCTTCCACTCATTCAATATTCATCCATAGATGATAGAAAAGTTTGAGTTATCGATGATTCTTTCTTGATTCTAGGAACTATATGACTCACTGAGGTATATAGTTTTGTTTCTCAGTGATAATTCTTTTTTTTTCCCTTTTTTAATTACCAGCTAACTTTTTTTTGGGGGGGGGGGGGGTAAGAAGGAGGCTCAGTACAATTTTTGATAATAATAAACCTAGTTCTGTTGTGTAAGCATTAGCTGGAGTAAAACTAGTAACTAAATGTTTCCCCTGGTATGCAGGTATCCTTAACACCAGGCTCAACATTGTCTTTCACAATCTTGTACCACCATGGTTCTGTTTGTACAAACCACTTAAAGTCAAGAGTAGAATACAAAAGAGACTTCTAAGACAGCTGTTGAAGATAATAAAGCGATGCAATTTCTTAATTAAAATCATAGCTTCCTGCTCCATTTGCTGTAGCACTCAACTCCTTGGGTCACTCCTATGAAGGCACCTTCTGTTGTGCCAAGACAAAATTACACATATACCATGTAAAGTATACATCAATTATCTGTTACTAATACAGACAGTAATGGGCTGGGAATAACACACTGTTGGGTGGAGATTTTATGTTCACTGTCTCTGGTGTTTTCCCACAATGAATCAGTGCTTGGCAAACAGCTTCCAGTCAGACGTGGAAGAGTAAAATTCCACAGCATCTTGGGATGGAACGATCCACAGTTTTGCTGAGCTGCTATTTCCTTCTCTCTGTTTTTTTTCTGTCAAGCTTTTTATTTTGTCGCACTGCTGCCTTTTTCAGAATCTTTGATCTTGCTTCTTGCCTGAAAACTGTTACTAAAGTTTCAGCTTGCCCGTTTTATTTCTGTGTTCTTTCTTTACTTATACTTTCTTCTGTGCCTTGGTAGCCTATGATTTTTCTTACCTTCAGACTAAGGTGAGAGTATAGCTATGGTTTCATCATTAAGTTGTTTCATTAAAACTGGCCCCAGTCACATATTTCCCCTGCCTTCCATTGCATATTTAAGAAATAAGGCATCGGAAGTACTACTTATACTCATTATGGATATACAAACAGTGCTTGAAACTAAACGAAAAATCTGATTTCCTAAATTATGTTTGGCAGCTGTGATGTCAATGGACTTTTGGTTATAATTTTTACATTGCGACTGAAAATTCAGTTAAAATTTAGCACTAATAGGCTGTGTAGAGTTAATAGATTGGTTCATCTTTTTGTCATCAGACGGAATTAATTTCTTATTTCAAAGCTATCTGGATTCAACAGCCTTGGCTGATTTAGCAAATGCAGTTTGTCAGTGCTCTGTGTAAAATTGGTCATTCTACTCTCCAGGTATGGTGTTGATAGCTTATGGAGGCACGTGAATGGTAGTTGTCAGTTGTGAAATGCATTGGTTCAATGCCTTTAAATTTTATCTCTCTTGTTTTGTTTTTTTTTTATTGTAAAGTATGTGAATATGATACCAGGGTCAAAAGAAAAAAAATGAGGTTTGCCAGGAAAAAACTTCCCCTCACAATTAGTGTTGGTTTTGCCAAAGACTAGTCCTTGTAACTCAAAGAAGAAAAAAATCCCAAAATTTTTGCTGATGTGACATCTTCATGCATGATTTTTGATTGCCTGTATTTTAATATTAAAATTTGTTACAAATTTTGCTACAAAAATTTGTTACAAAACCACAAAGAGTTGTTACATGGATCCTAGAACTCTGAACTCAATTTAAAGAAGGGATGCCTAATTTCAATGCTGTCTTCTCAGGCCATAAATTTCACAGATTATGAGTGTGAATAGCTGGAAGTAATCTTCTCTTTTCTTGGTTTTAAATTCCACTGCTGTTCTTTTCACGGTGTCATTCTTGTGTCTCTGAAAGTAAAAAAGGAAGACTGGCTGTCACAGGGAAACTCTGTAATCCCCCACAAAAGAAACCTACCTACTTGTCTTGTTCTTAGGATAAATAATTTGGGGGCTTTAAACCCATTTTTGGCATGCTGTTCTCTTCTGTTTACACTTTTATGAGTACCTTTGTGGCTGCCTTCCTTAAAATGTGATTTTTCTGGTGATAGCATAAAAGCTTTTCAAAATGCAGCACAATCCATTTGACTACTGGTTGTTTGCTGTCTAATTTAATGTTCACAGCATGAGAAATAGGACCCTGGTATGTACCACCTTGCTTAGTAGTGTGGTGGGAGAGGGTTTATTTTCCCTGAATGCTGTGCACAAGGAAACAGAGGAAAACTTCTGTGTTAATCCCAGCAACTTTTTTGAACCATTTTGCTCTTCTATCTCTACCTTCTCCTGAGTACCATTTAAGAGCACCCACAAAAAAATCTTACCTTAAAAAAGGGAAGTTTTTAACTTTGTCCTTTATGCTCATATTCTTCCTCAGTCTGAAAGTCTCATAAATCTTAGTGCTAAGGAGAGGAGCTTGGCAGCATGGTGGCTTTTTGCAGGGTGTTCATGAACAGGGAGAGGTTCTTTTATTTTTCATTAAACAAGAAAATGAATATGATTCATCAGCAAATATTCCCAAATTGCTCTTTCCTTTCCTGGTCATCCATATACAAAATAGTTGTTACGAAGAGCTAATCCTACAGGCACACTGTTATTCACCTATGTCAGCTCTGAGTTCTCTATTCACTTAGCTTTGCCCCTCAGTCCACTCTAATGTTTGTGTTATCTTAGCCTACACTATGATCTCCCACATGAAAGTGTTTAAGTATCCAAAGTTGTTAAAACATGATGGTTTGACTCCCCAGCAACTCTGAACAAAAAAACATGACAATGTGACCAGATAAAATTCTGTTTCTCTTTGTGCTGTACTATAAAATGTCTATTAGTTTCTGTGGTAAAGCTTTTGTATTCTTACTAAATTAATCTGGACTTCACGATGAGAAATGGATGTTATGTTGCAGGCTTTATAAATTCAGAAATATCTGTGGTTTGGTGCTTTGTCTTCATTTGCTATTTCATCCCTTTTTTCCTTCAGAGCAGACACATGAATAAATACTTTTCTAATCTAGCAGTTTACTATGCTCGAGTTTCTCAGCTTGTTTCTTATCTTCTGCCTGTAGAAAGATGAATCTTTGTGAACCCCTGGCTCCCTGCTAAGAGTTGTTTACAACTAATGTCTTCCTTAGTCGTCTTTTCCTTTTGATGTGTATTGGAAGGGGACTCTCTTTTTATTTTTAAGACCACTTTCTTTCCTCCACAGTTTCTCAGGGGATTATTTCTCTTTCTTTTTCACCCTGTCCTCAACATGCCTGTTTTAAATATTTCTTTCATGACAGTTCTTTACCCAAGCTTTTCTCAAAATATAAGAGCATTACATTTAAATACTCTCCAAATTGCTGTTTAAAACGTGAAAAATGTAGTATGTTTCCCTTTTGATAATTTTCTGATTGTTTTTCCTAATTTTATTCTCTTCTAGGAAGAAGTTGTGTTCATTGTTTAAGGTTGAAAGAGTGCGTTTTCCTGACCTTCTGCTATTTTTGTTCTTAGGCTTTGGAAAGACTCGGTTGCTATCTGTGCAAATAAGGAAACTTTGGTCCAGTCGAAGTCAGATCTCTGAGATCTGGCTTTTGAACCATTACATGATGTCTACCATCAGGTGCAGGGTTACAGAAGAAATGTGTCAGGGATGTAGCTTGAGATAAAGTTTGTATTTGGTATCTAAGCATTAATCATCAGTGATTCTTTATCGCTGGTGATCACTTCATACCACAATTGTAGAAACCCCACGTGTGCTATTTCATCTGTGTACTTATCTTTCTATTCTGTTGGGTGTATTTCATAGTCTAAACAGTAGGGTGTACTAAATTGTTAAATCTATTATGCTTGTCCTTTCTTTTCTTGTAGTCTTATAAAATACAAACACCTGACTTCTCTCTCTCTCCTTTTAAATCTGGATGGTAGTTCTGTGGCAACTGAGCCAACCACAGGAAAAATTAACAGCTTTGGTTCATTAATTGGAATAGAAAACTTGTGCAAACTGCTTGTGATAAACTCTTCCAGTCTCCTTCCCCTAGTCAGATCTCTAAAAACTCCTGTAATAATAATGATATCTTCATCTGATGTTTTCGGTTATTCGGGGGTGAAAGAAAAAAATTAATTTTTGTTGGGGATTCAGTGTCCCCTTCTGAAGTAATGCAAAGCAGAATAATGGGATGCTGTAACCAACCCATTTGCCTAGATGGCCTTAATACCCACCAGTATCATATTTAATGATCTGAAATGATCATTGTTAGTGATGGTCCTTGTAAATCTTAGGGGATTATTTGTGCTGTTCAGCTTGAAGGTGTTAGGTTGAGCTGCCAGACCAGGTGGGATTCTGGAGAGAGCACAGTATGGATTTCTCCAGAAACCAGTTCTGCCAGAGAGTGGTAGGACTGATTCCTGTTTTCCTGGTAATAAAAGCAGGCCAGGGGAATTAACTTACTTTTTGAATGCTTAAACTAGATATCTTAAGCTAAGAGAATATTCCCCATTTTGTCTTCATTTCCTCCTCTTTCCCTTTCCCCATCATTGTATGCTTAATTTATAATATGTCAAATTTGTGGATCATATATAGTGGCTTGTTAATTCAAGCATAGCTGGAAGCTTTTAGTGGTTATTTTTGGGCCATCTGGAACATGAACTTTAATCTTCACAGGCTGTATTTTAAAAGGGCTGATGGACTCATTTTCCAAAGTTTAATTTGACAGAAGAGTGGTTTTATTTGTTATATCAATTAAAGCGGAGTCTATTTGTTATCAGTCAACAATATTGTTTATGTTAAGTACTATAACTGTTAAATGCATTATGTTGCCCATACAGTGGCCATTCTGTCATTGTCTCTCTCTTCAAATATACCTTTTTTTAATTGGAGAACCTATTGCTTCTGCTCAGCACATGCTAATAAGGAATATAACTCTGAAATATAACCAGGAATTCAGCCCACAGAACTCTGATGAATGTGGAGGTTTAATCTGGCAGAACAGAAAAAAAAATGGGGATGGTGCTACCCTACCAGAATTGCTAAAAACTTTTTCTTTTTCAATTTAACTGAAAAGGAGGAGTTGCTCCTGCTGTTCTAAAATAATGAAAACATTGTGCCCAGTACATGTTCACTTCTCATGGCAAATTCACTGCTTTCCAGAGAGTAAGCACCTGCTTTGTGTCACTATGCTCCTCAAAATAATAATTTGCAAGAGATTTCTGTGGGCTGTTTTTTAGCTTCTTTTGTGGTAGGGGGAATATTGTTTTAAAGGTATATTTACATTTTGGTAGTTGGAAGCTTTCCACAAACATTTTGTGAAGGTTTATTTTGGTGTCAGTCCTACAGAAATGCTGAAGTATGGACTTGAACTGAGCTTCCCAGTGTTACAAAATGAGTAAAAAAGTAGCATTGGGAACAGTAACACATCCTTTTGCTCATTCTTCTGATTTTTTTCCTGAGCCTTAACAATGACTATTGATGACAGTAGCTATGAAGGCTCCATAGGTGAGCCAACATACAAATTTTGTAATCAACATATGTCTTAAAATCAAATGCCTGTTTTACCTGAAAGAATTCTTAGTTCAGAGTATTCGCTTCTCTCTACAAAACCACAATGCAGAAGGGAGTTGCAGACCATAGTCTCACTATGTCTAGTGACTATGCATCCATTTGGTTTTTTGTCCCCATGTTTTGTTTGGTTTTTTTTCTCTTCAGGTCTTTTACACACATGGCTGAATTGTATGGTTGTACCCATTGCAGAATTTTATTTTAAGCTGCTTTTTCACATTGCTGAGAAATAAACATGAGGTCTAGGGACACATGCATGTGAAAAGGAAGAAAATTACTGTTAAGTGTTTGCTATATTTTTTCCCCTTTCTATTGTGGTATCAGCACATGCTCTGTACTGACTATTCCTAAACATCATGAGATACTCAGCCAAGAGTGCCTGAGACTTGGCCGCTGAAGCCAAGAATGAAATTCTTGCCCACAGTACTGGTCTCCTAATTTTTCTCTATGAAGTTGGTGCTGGGGAAGATATATCAAAAGGGAGAAGAGCGCAACTATATGAATCCTCCCTTATTCTTGAAAGATCCTGGTTTTTAATAGGTCTTATGAGCTGTGTAGCATGTGTTAGCTCTGTCTGCATTCAGAAAAATATGTGAATACCTAAAGAAAAATAGAATTTGCTGTACTGAGCCTTGCAAAGGGATGTGGGTAAAGTGGGGGTTCTCAGGAATATCTCACCCTTTTAATTTAACTCCTGTGTATTCCTAAAGGTGACCAGCAGTAGGGAACTTCCATCAGGCTTCAGTGTGGCAAAGCAGTGTGATTTGTAACCATGTTGTCTCACAGAAAATTGTTAGTTACTTGTACTCAAAAGATCTAAACCTTTGAAGGAGTAAGTTACTGACAAATTAAAATGAAATGGTAAGTGCAATGTTAACTTGATAGCAATTTCTGAACATTTTTTTGTTCAGGAAAATTGTACAAAGCACTTTGAGAAAATGAAGGCTGCATCAGGTAATACTTGTATCGGGCTGTGTTCCTGAATCTCCATCTGGAAACTTATTTTCAGGCAGTTTTCCTGGTCTTGACTCTCAAAGATGTTCAGGCAATGAGGTCCAAAGACTCAGACTCCCAGCTCCGCAGGAAATGGGGAGCCGATTGCCCGGTCTGAGGTCAGACATACTATAAATGGGCAAACTCCTCCAGAGACCTCTGCCAGTCTACCGTATGCATGAACTCTCTGCTGCCTTTGGCAGTCTTTCGGAGGCAAATATACTGGATTTTACATATGTCAGGCCATTTGCACCATCTGCAGCACAAGATTTTGTTGAGTGGAAGCAGGATGGACACTTAGATAGTTGATGTCAGTCTTTCATTTGGAGCCGGAACAGTTACTGAGGCAGAAAACTCTGGAAATGAGGATCTTTGCAGTTATGTAAACAGAAACAATCACAACTGGTGTTTTGCCTTGAGCCTCAGCAACTCTTCTTTAAACACAGGTACAAGGTGTAGAGTTTATAGACAATTCCTATAGAACAGTGATCATGTCTCTTTAGGCGCTGCAAGTATCGGTGCAAGGGCACCCGCCACACTGAGACAAGAAACAAATATATGAAATAAAGTATGTGCTGTATTGTCTCATCTCAGCTTCTGGTTGTTGAAATGAGTGGCTCATCTTTGCAGACTGCAGGAAGTAATTTATATATGCGTTTATAAAAATTAATCTTGTAACTACTCTATCTTAAGGTGTTCATTTTTGGATCTTGACAAATGCAGTCCCTAGGGCAGACTGTGGTGGTGGTGAAATGACTGACTGCAGTGCTTATCATCATGGCACAATAACAAATAGTTCAGTCTGGCAGCCATGATTTTCCTAAACCCTTTTGTCAGTAAGTGTAAAGTTCTGAGGAGTCCAAAAAAAAAAGAATAAAATAAAATAAAAAAGGTCCAGACATAACAGTTTCATGGCAGTTGTATCTGACTAAAGCCTGACTTTATACCCTAAACCTCTACCTTATAGTGTAAAGCACGGCTTCACAGATCCAGATGCGGTCCAGGCAATAAAAGGAAGCCTCAGCCAACTAGTCATATTGCTCAAAATAGTTTAGTGCTGACACAGAGGGTCTGAAGGGACACTACAGATTCAATTAAGGCCAAAAAGTCTGGCCTTGCTCCCAGTAAGAAGCACCAGCACTGTACAGTGCTAGTACACAGCTCATTTTACTGTGAGCTTAGTACTGTAAAATTTGACAATTTCCATGTATCATGTACTTCATGGATTAGGTCAAGGGGTAAACTGAATTAGGCCACAACCCACCCAAGTTATACTGCATTATATTCACTGAACTCTTGACGCTCACTGGGAAAACGTTGTGTTATTGGTGAGTTTTGTATTGGTCACAAGCTGTTTACAGAAACTTGCTGAATTGAGCTCAGGTAGAAAGTTATCATGCAGTGACAGTTTTCTGGTTTTTTTTTTATAGTGTCCAAAAACTTTAGAAATACCTAATACCTTCTTGAATTATTGCATTACTATGTAGCTGTATACTGCCTGGAGAGAGCAATTACCACGTTTTCAGGGTATAAAAAAAGCATTGTGGTCACCGAAGCATCCAGACTCATAAAATGCTTCCTTTTAGCATGATCTTTTTGTAGTTTCTCTCAGAGACAAGCAAAGCAACAGCCATTGCACAAGGCCTGCCGCAGTCCAGCAGGCTGGTTACATAGGGGTCGAGCAGAAGGGTCTGGAGCCCAGGCCGACGGCGTGAAGGGGAGCTCTCGGCGTTTGGCCATGCATCACGCAGACCTGGACATGGCGGGTCCGTTAGCAGGAATGGGAACAGGTTCCAGCCGGGGCTGTGGTGTCCTAGCAACAGAAAGGAAAATGTATGCAATTGTGCAACGCCTTGACTTATCAACTTCTTCAGTTTGCACTCCACCTGAATACAAGACAAAAGCGCAAATATATATATAGACACAGATGCGATTGTATGTTTGTTTGTACGTATATACATATTTATCGTTCATTTATATATATGTACAGACACACACACATATATTTATGCATCACTCGAATGTATGGGCATCTTGTATCTTGATCAGAATAGACTAATTCAAGTTTTCATCCATGCTTTTATTGAGGAAAGAAATAGAATTAAACTCAGAAACAGGTGAAGAGTCCCTGTTCAAATGAAGGATCTGGATGTGATGGCAGTTTGCTGCATCATAGTGCTAGTCTAAGAACCTCTGTAAAATGTCTTTTTGTAGAATATCGCAAGATGATGTTAGTGTGTTTAAAATATCCTCTAATGAATTCTGATTCTTTCTGTACTGAAACCCAATTGCATTTACAGATGGTTCTACTATATTCCATCCTATCCTATAGAAAGAAAAAAACTGAAATCCAGCTGGCTGGCTTCTCGCTAGTTTGCTAATCTGTCTAAAATTTTGAGCATTTAGTTTGTGGGAGAGATTGGATAATTAAAGCATATTCTATTAGCTCAAATGTATAAGCATTGCTTACCCTCCACAAGTGCATTCCAGAAAAAGTTTTTTGATTTTCTACTTTTTGGGGGGACCTCCTGCTTTTCCAGAGGAGGATTTCAGAAGCAACAGCAGCAGAAGAATGTGAATGTTTGAATACGCCCATAAACTGTTATTTCCCCATTGCAACATTTTTTCAAGCGTCCCATTGTTCTGCCATGGTTTTAGTTACACTTGTCTTCTGTCTTATATGACTTTTCAGGGGTCCTTATTTGAGGAGATAAGGGCTTGAAAAAATGAGAAGGGGTACTCTGGTTGTGTGTTTATAGCATTAACATTTTACTTTACCTCTTTCTTGTGATTCTAATCATTGTTGAAAAGCTGTCTTGTATGATTTTTAGCATGCAGACTTCAATAGTTCCTTTAGCAGGTGTTTCTCAAAAGACTGAGTTGGAAAGCCTGCCCTTATTATCTCCTAATATTGATCAGTCTATGGCCCAAGCAAGAGCCAGTAATGGGCTATATGCATTGCTTCCACCCTTGCAAGGTTGTATAAGGTCTGATTAGCAAGCTATGGAGCCATATGGAAAAAGGTGAAAGAAATTTTTTTCTGGAATATTTCTCATTTCAGAGGGTAAGAATTCTTATCCTTGTAACTGGTTAACACCTTCTGAAAGTGTTAGCCAAGTAGGGCTAACCGATCTGAGAAAGTGCAAAATGTTTGAACTGCCTTGGCACTTTTTCCCCGCCAAGCTATTCCTACATTTTTCCTGTTTCATTTAAATACAGGATTTTTAGCAGGGGAGAGAGAAGGAGTTTCTTTTCTCCTTGATGTCCTACTCTGTCTTCTCCTGCCCTCTCTCAGTCCCTTAAATGCCTCTGGATGGTAAAGGGCAGTAATGTTCTTTCAAAACAGTCCTGTAAGGATATTTTAAAAATATATAAGCTAATGGCCAGTTCAGTCACATGACTTCTTAATGATCACTGGGCATCTCATCGACAGAGGTGAGTGGGAACACTGATGGTGTCAGAAAGCTTCCCTACCCAAAGCAGAAGGAAACTAGGGTATTTAAAAGGTTTCTATTGGGAGATGGAAGCTATACCAGAAGACTTACCAGTTTGCTGGCTGGGTTACTCCCCTAGGATGTGGGGAGAAGATGGTGGTTAGGCACTGGGGCTTACCTCATTCCAGGCAAGTACCCTGATTCTGAGTCATGAGGGTCTTCCTCCCCATGCCCAGGCCTTCCAGACCTGAGCAATTTTCTCAAGAAAACTTCCTTCTTGAAAGCTGTTGTGTTCCCATATGCATGTAGGCTTGACAATGTTATTAAAAATAAAATCTTTTTCTCCCCCCGTTTTTCATTTAAAAAAAGAAGATAAGAGTTGAGTATTTCCACCCGTCTCAGCATACCAAATGCTTCAAATTCACACAGTTTGGAGGAGGCTGAACTCAACCCTCAAGAGAACTAAAATGAAATCACTAGGGTGGCTTAAGCCGGTGGGTAGCACTGGATGCATCTTTCCCCTGCACGGGGCAGGAAGGAGAAGCAACATAGCCAGTTCACCATGCTGCCAGACTTGGGTTACCCACTGGGGTAACGGCACTGCTCTGGGGGGTCCTGCACTATCTGCTGCCTTATGGGGTGTCTCTAACATGTTGCCATGTTGCTCATTAGGGAGAGGCCGGTAATTGTTATTTGCATTCGTGAAAACACATGAGCCTGGACATTGCTCGGGTGTTAGGGTAGAACTGAGAAAAACATGCTGAAGTGCTTACAGACCACCCAGGTCTCATCAATCTTTCCCTAGATCTAAATGACTTGTTTCACTCTTGTAATATTCAAAGCAGGTAAAGTGAGTATTTATAGCACCATAGAACTGCTGCTAACACTTCTTTGCCCTGTCTCAAAATTTATGGTAACATATTTTTCTAAGTGCAGCAATTTGCCACCAACCTTTACATGGATGTTGAGTATAAAGCACATATTAAAAAGGGGGGGAATAAGTCAATCTCTGATGATTACAAAATATTACGATCACTGTATAAAAGTGTGCATTCATATGTGATGCAAATTAGAAATGTGTGGCAAATTATGCAGGGAGAAGAAATGTCTGATATCAGATGGCAGTGCAGATCAGGGGAGCTCCCCTCCCGTCAGATACTTAGTCTAAAAAAGGCTTTGTAAGTCTGAGGGTAGTTACTATTTACTAGCACATGGTAACCGTAATTACCCCCGGTGTTTGCCAGGAGAGAAATGCTAAGGCAAACTCCTACCCAGTCTGTTGGGGCAAAGCAGTGCTTTGCATTTTCCCTTGTGGAGCTACAGTGGTGTTGTTTCTGATGGCTGCCCGTGCTACCTTCCCAAAATTAGTCCAGCCTCTCTCTCTCTTTCCTCCTGTAGCTGACAGGGGAGAACTATGCCAGCTTGTTCACACATGGATGCGTGTGTTTAGCTCAGTGCCGCTCTGAACATGGATTTGCTGCCTCTGAACTAGTGGCTGGCTTTTTGGGGACGGCCTGAGCTGCCGCTGCAGACAGATTTGCTCTCATGTGTCACTTACTGTGGCTGTGACTATTTGCCCAGTGGCTTGGAGGAATCACTATGGTATCATCAATCTCTGTGGCCTCTTCTGCTGTCAACAGCACTCTGACTTTTTTTCCTTTACTGTAGGTCACAAGGACATTTCGGTGTTGTACCTACGTCTTTGAATATTTGTAGGTGAATTTCTGGTGCATGATGCCTTGGTCATTTGCATTTCTCACAGGGGTTTAATTCTCATGAAAATGAATCAAAGAAAATGCCGTGTACAAAAGACATCATAAAGATTAGGCAAGGAGTATAGTTAAAATATATAGCTAATGACAGCAAATCAAATAAGCTTAAATACCATCTCCCTGATGCTGCGAGGTGAATATTTTCCTCCCTTCTTCCCAAAGTTTTCTTACCAGTGATGAATTGTGATTTGACATTTAAAATTTTGGTTTATCCTACTTTTGGCAAGGAGGGGTTAGTCAGACTGTGTGATGTCCTACTCACAAAAAAGAAAAGGAGGCTTAGGAAAGGTGAGGACGGGGTGCATACATGTGCATACACACCCAAAGACATTCCAACTCTGCCGCTACCTTAACAGGAAAATACAACTCTCTTGTCTGTATTTCGTTGTCATCCTCTTCTGTAAACTAAAAAAATGAGTGGTTCGGAAATTGAGGCATTCAACTATTGTAGATGACAATTATGTAATGGTGAGCACTGCTTGATCTGGGAAGCTTAGCTTCTTATGAATATATCCGCATTTATATATGCCTGTCCTTAATAAGAGATGGTTTAGAAAAGTATTTGTTTTAAGTTCATAGGCTTTACTGTGGACTTGGCGAGCCAGCATCCGATTTGGATTTATTGAAGCAGATGTTAAGCAGAGAGAAGACTGACATGTCTGTAGTGGTTCCATAGCTGTCTGAATTATTGTTAAACTCCCAGTACTGGCACATCTCTAATTTAATACACATTTCAGCAGTGACCATGGTAATAAAATCTGAAATGCCTCATTCTCCTTTCATTAAAGTCAGAAGGGGAAAAAAGAGATCTGTATCTATACGAACACAGAGGTGTTCCTGACCAACATGAAAGTATCCTTTTATCTAACAAAAAAAGACTAATCTTGTTTTAACAAGCTATCTATTGCAGGCTGTGTTCTTTTTAAGCAAATGTGATCCTATGAGAGAATTCTTCATGCACTCAAATGGTTAATGCAAAGCTGTCTTTCCGGAGGACTGTGCCTCATTTCTAAACTGTACATCTGAACTCACAAGAGAGAGACAAAAGATGAAAATGGCTTGGATCTGAAAATTAGGAAATTAGTAAAAACAGGATTAAAAACATGAGTTCTAGGCTGTGAAACCTATCTAGGTTTCAAAGACATATAGGGCTACCCTGCACTTGAGTGAGCCAAAATGGGTATCCTGGGTGGCCGCTGGCTGGGTGGGGACAGGCAGCTGGGGACCGCAGTGGGTAGATAACATCAGGGGATGATGCACGGAAAAGCCCCCCAGCATGGACTCTGCCTTGGGCTAGTTCTGCTAAATGTCTTGCGCTCTGAGATTGGGTTGCTTTTCCTAAAGCTGCATTGGAGGAATGAAAAGGGCTAATGCCACCTCGCAGCACTACTTGTTTTTTAACAGGTCTCTCAGGCTGTTTCCGCTGCTTGAGAGACAAGCGCTTTCATTTAGCTTACAGGTACCTCCTGAAACAAGGCACTGGTTTGGGTTGAGCTGACATTAACAGAAGACAGGCTTGAAATCAGTGGGAGTTAGGGGCTCTTTGTAAGTCTGCAGAAGCTAAAAGTATCTTCTGAGCTGTGCTGAGAAACGTTACTTTTCCTCCTAGTGAGTAACTAAATGGGGATTATACCACTATGCTTACAGTAGAACGGTTCAGTAGGGGGTCAAACATCTGCTCGGTAGAGCAGCCTATCACCTGGAGTCTGTCCGATTAATCCTGCTGTGCTGTGAAGGGGCATCAATTCTATCAACGTGTTTGGGTAGTCTTTCACTTGTTTCAGTAATTATGTGCTACTAACTTACTGTAGCAAGAGTTGATAAAACAGTAGGGTTGAAAACAAATCTTTTTTTCAGGACATATATTTGTGAATTTGGCATCTAGTTTTAGGATTAGCTTAGCTTCAGATTATTCTGCAGGATGGGAAGTCAGAATTTTGCTGAGCACTAATTACATGTTTAAAGTAATGATGATACAGTTATCCATTTATAAATGCCTTAACTGATCACTTGACACATAATAATGCTTAGATTTAATGCTTTATGTAGTGTGATAAAACTCTCTCTCTTGATATAGTTATATACACCTCAAGAGGGTTAAGTTAATTACTTTGGGAAACAAAAGTAAATTTAAACTTGGGGTAATTAAATAATCATCTACAGTGGTAAATTATTTTAGCTACTCTATGCAGAATGTAAGTATAGTATACCTGCTTTTCATTGGGAATTGGCATTGAACAAGCACAGTAAAATCTTCTAATGAGACCTTTTTCCATTAGCAATAAAAATAATCCCTTGAAACTTCTTGTGTTTAAAATGATTTACCATAGTGGGAGCATGTGAACAAGTCAGAATTACAAATAAGCACAACTATTCAAGCAAAAACTGATAACATGGCTAGAGGCATTAATGGTTATTTCTTTTGTCTTAAACACATCTCTAAAGGAAGCACTTTATCAAAAATTTGGGGGAGTTTTTTATCAGCTTGTCACTGATAAAATTAAGATTCATTGACAAAATGATTAATTGTGCACCATGTTCATCTGGGACACTAAGGAAACACATTGCCTTGAAAACACTTGTCTATAATGCCTTTTAAAAGTTCTAAGTAATCCTGCCAATTTAGAGATCCAAACAGTTAAAAGCTGTCTTTTTCCCAAGGAAGATAAAAGGAGGGAAATATCTAGCATGACTTACATACACCAAACTTAATTAAAAAAAAAAAAAGAAAAAAACACAGTATGCTCTGTGATGTTGTGCTGTAATGCAGTAGAGGATGAAGTCTCTATCCAAACTTCTTTGACCCCTTCTGGAGGGATAAAGTGTAAATATGTCAATGTTCTGATGGGTAGCTTCCTGTAGATAGTCTATTTTATCATTATATTGTCTGTCATTAGCTAGAAGAGTTGGAAAATGTTAGCACTTTTGATATATGACTGTCCAGTTTGGCTGCACACAGAAATTTTAGGTCTAATTTTCCCATTTAACTTGAACCTAACTTGCACAACTGTTTAACTTGCAAAAGGGATGTTTTCATTCCAGAAAGAGTATGGCTTATGTAAATGGGTAGCTTATGGAAAGGCTTTGTCAGAAAGCACTTTAATAGAAGACTCTAACTAGGTCTATGGATCCAGAGAAGAATTAGTCATCCCTGGAACTAGGAAGTGTTTGATGTGAATATTTGTTTGCCCTTCCTTGCTCGTTTACATTCTCTCCCTAAGCTGGTTTTTTTTTGGTCAAAGGTCCAAGAAGTTTCAGTGCTCGAAAGAAAGATTGGAGGAAGTGTATAATTCTGAAGGTTTACCACAAGTATCTAATCAAGTTCTCTTTTTAAATTTACCCTCTTCAGAAACGAGCTTTATTAAAATTTTATAAGACTGGTAATGGAAAAAAAAAATTCTAGTCATCAGATTTGCAAAGAGAAACTTTAAAATATGGCTGAAGAATATCATTATAGTTAAAATTCAGAACAAGGTAAAATCTAATTTAGGGCAGTTTTGTAATTTGGAGATTTTGAAGCATGCATTTTGAAATTCTGCATTGTCAAAGTGTCTTTTGTCAAGTTAAACTTATCAAGAAACAAAACAAAACAAAAATGCTGGTAAAACTTACTTGCTAGAACTTGGTACAAGTGTGCTTATTCTGCTGCTGAAGTTGTTTTGTTGAGGGTTTGTTGGTTTTTTTCCACCCATGAAAATAATGGATACAGAATAAATTTTCAATATCAGAAAGACACAATTCTTGACAGTCCTGGTGTCTTGGCATTCCAGTTGAAAAACTCTCTTATCTAGAGGGACCTGCTGTTATTATCAGAAGGGATTCTCCTTGTATTCTTGAAATTTAAATGGTGCATTAATAATTTTGAGGGTTTTATGGGAAAGGAGGTTAACTTCTTTAAAAACTTTTCGACTTATAGCCCACTATGTTGTACTAAAGCTGTCAAAATTTTAAATGTGTGTGGGCTTTGTCTTTTTCTACACATGGAACAGTGGCTTTTCAGAGGAGTCTGGCTTTTTCATATTTTCAAATTTAAAAAAGCAAAGTTGGCACAAATGATAAACACATGGTAGGACAAAAATAATAAAAATAGTGCTAAGGTTTTTCATGGCAGAAAAGTAAAATTTTAGTACACTCTAGTAACATTTGTTTTGTGATCATGTTTTTATGTGCATGTTCTGAGATGAATTTAGTTACCTTTGCAGAGAGGAGCAGAACTGTGAGCACCAGAGTTGTCAGTGACATTTGACTTGACTCTAGAAAGGCTTTTATGTTAGATTTACATTTCTGTAGACATTTCCATGTTCGTCCCTTGGTCTAATATCTGAGAATATTCAAACATTAATGTATATGTCTTCATAATAGCCTTCTGAGGTAGGAAAATAGTATCATTTTGACTGAAGAAAGGCAACTGGCAAATGGAAAGATTTAAGTGCTTGATTTAAGGGCTTCATCAAGATTATGCTGCTCTTACCTATGAGGCATTGCTGGTTCAGATACAAATATTTATTAGATTGAGTAAAACAGTGTGCTTGACAGAGCTCCTTGGATGAACCTTGTCACACTGTGGTCAGGTTGGACAGCCATGCATTAGCTATGTACAGGTTCAGGTGAGATAGTTGTCACTGGGAAATAATTCAGCCTTATTAACCATTTTATACATTTTGACTTATTGGTGTTGTATAGTAATGTGTTAGTGCATCAAAACAGTTTGTGACCTGGGACTTGGTGTCACATCAATGGCAAAAATGCAATTATCTCCATGTTAGTATATAGACTAAGTTAATGGTTTTGTCTAGCAGCTTCCTTACTGACTTGCTCGGTGGCTATGAGCAAGTCACGTATCAGGAAAATGTGATATCCCTCACTTGAAATTTTCAAAGTAATATCTATATAGAGATGGTAGGCAACGAGTATTTTCAGAGACGAAATCTGGTCTGTGGCATGAACTCCCTTAGGACTAAGCTCATCTTAAACCTTCACTTCTTCTGATTTAGTGGCTTTCCTTCAGCAACTCCTTTTCTCATAAAAATGCAGCAGCAAGGACCTTTTTTTAACAAATCCTTACAGTTCTTCTTCTGGAAAGAGAAGAAAAAAGTGACAAAGTACATAGGAGAGGTGTTCTTTTGGTGGGTTGCTGATGGGTAATAAAGTCTCATAAAGAATAAGATTTTTTTCCAAAGATTCCCCTAACTGGCACCATTCTGTTAGTCTCGATGATAAAGCACTGTTCAATCCTTCCCTTTGCCCCCCAACCCATCCCTCAAAGCATCTTCTTTTAAAGTTCAAGCTCCCTTTTTTCCCAGCACAGTATTAAAAGCATTTTCATCTTTGAGTTATATGTATGCAGCTTAGAATGTCTGTCTGGTTAGCTGTCAAAATTCAGATCCCATGTTTCACCTGCAAGTACCCCAGCAAACCTACTTGAGTAATTAGAATAAAAAAATGAGGCCAGCACTCACAGGGACAGGACTGTCTTTTTCCCCTGTTTGACACAGCGTGTAGCTTTGTGTTCACTCTGGGTTGACACTGAGCAGTTAGAGATCCTCATTTTCTCCTTCCCTCCGGTTTCACAAGGAAATGTGTTGGCAAGGAAGCCACAGTGAAAGGGCTGCCAACGTGATGAAAAGATTCGAACTTTCAAAAATGTCCTCATGCTAAATCAAGAGGAAGTCAAGACCTTTTAGTTTGTTGTGAGAAATCAGAGGCAACAGTCTAGTGGAAAAAGCATTACCTGAGACTGGGAAGATGAAGAAGAGTTAAATCCTAGCTCTGCATTGCTTAGAGTCAGGACTTGGATGGTGTCACCAGATTCATAAATAAATGCCCTTACTACAGGGCCACTGGCTATCTGAGGATGGCATGCTGTGCCTCATTCATTTCTACCTACACTCTTGCTTTGTTTCAATGCAAAATTCCATCCAGAAACATCATAAATCTTTTTTTAGACCAAAGTTTCCTTTAAAAGATTCCAATGAAAAGTTCATTTCAATTAGTGTTCACTTTCTGTAAAACAAATGCCGTAGTACAAGACCTTTCTCCCAGGCAAGCTGGTTTTATCTTGAAGGACTAGAATCCAGTGTGTGGCTTTTTCTTTTCCCTGGTTAGCTTGATGCAGTTTTTAATGTGTCCATTATTAGACTGATCTTGAACTGGCTACAGAATGATTTGCTCATATGCAGATGTCCATGGAGGCTGACTAGTCTGACTGTGGTCAGATACTGTAATATGTTACAACAGCGATAGACTGGGGACCACAGAGTTTCCCTTCTACACTGAAAAATTAATTAAGCAAGAGGATGGAGGCAACCTAATCTTTTAATAATAGTTCTCTTAGGCTGTGTTACAGACAAACTCTATTAAGTGAAAGATGCTTCTAATGAGCATGAGGCCTAATCTGATCAGAGACCGAAGTCTGTTCTCTGTGCTGATCCCTGGGTGTCCCATGGCAGAGCAAGAAGCTTCATGACTCCTGGATGTGCTAGGGCCTCCTCCTGACGGTACAATGTTGAAACAGGGACTGCACTTCCAAATAGCATGTTTCCTTACGATTACAGTCTTGCTAGTTCTCTCTCTTCTTTTAATGTGTTCCTCTTGATTGTCTTACCTCTCTTTCAGGTCAGATCCCCAGCTCAACTGGGCAGGGTATAACTTCACTTAAACCAGGGTAAATGTGCTAATAGATGTTTTGTAAAGATATTGCCTGACATGGCAAATTCAAATACCGATGTCAGAATCTAAAATCAATTAATAACCTCCTTCTCACTTGAATCATAGCTTGGTTAGTGTTATTGGTAGTGCCAGTAGTTTATTTGGGTTTGATTCGAGCTTCTAAGGAGCAAGATGCAGGGCAGAAATTTACTTTTTCAAAGAAGAATCTTTAGAATTGACAGAAGTCCCATTTTTCTTTTTATCCATGTTTTTAAAATTATTTTCTGAGTTTTCTTTCCTTATTTGTAGCACAGGAAAATAATCTCTGTACTTGCTTTATGTTCATAAATGCTTGTACCTATGCATGCTAGTAGTTGCTGTTTAAAGCATACCTACCTGCAAATGTCAGACTACTACCTCAAATTGACATCCTGCTATAAATCCTAGCCCAACCTATCACCTGAGGAGGACTTATAACTCCAAGAGCACGGTAAGAGCAGACGAAGTATTCTAGTCCATGCACTGGCACAGGAGCGGGAGCAGCAGAGGACACGGGCAAGCAGGCAGCTCGGTCCCAGAGAAAGGCAATGCAGAGTGAGAAGCAGCAGGAGAACTGCCAGCAGCAGGCTTGAAAGCAGAATACAGATATGTTTGTACATGCCTTCCCTACTTCTGTCTCCTGCCCTCCCTTTCCTCATCCACCCATGCTGAAATTACCATAACCCACTTTCAGGGCAGACAGTTACTTTATGCAACTGGCTAGTTATTTCAGAAGAGCTTCGTTGTATGAATATAAAGCAAAAGTTATTAAAACTCTTCTTTCTTTCCACTTCCCCCTCCTGCTACCTCTCAACTCCTTTTCTAAAGCTTGGCATACAGTTAAGTCCTAAAATTATAACACCTTTTCCCTAGCCATGTCGTGCTCCCTTTCTTACGCCTCTCATTTCTACTAGGGTGCTGCACTCAGCATGCAAATCAGTGGCTTTTCTGAGAGCTTTTTCTTTTAAAAGTCTAAATTATCTCCACTGGTTTATCAGGTCATGTCTTCAGTAGCACTAGCCTTCATGATTCACAAATGTTCAGTTCTAAGAAGGAAATATATTGATAGTATAGAGCAATTATTGTGTTTTTCAAATATTTATTTATGGCAAGCATTGTAAAATCTGGTGCACTATGTGCCTCTGTCTGCTTATAGATGCAGATCTCTTCCCTTTCTGCTTCCCTAGTTGTTTGTACTTCATTCGCATCCAGAAGCCACAGCAATGGACCAGGATCCTTTATTATATGTACTCGGAACAAAAAGGTATCCCTCTTAGGAAATAAACACAGGCATAGTGGAACTCTGAAAGCTTTATACTTTTTACCATTTTGCTTTTCCAGATGTGTACTAAAGGGGGTATGAATGTTAGCCATTGGAAGTATGTACAGGAATTTTTTATCCCACGAGACTTCTGATCTAATTTTTACTAATTAATCTTAATGCTGACGGAATGTGCTTTTTTAGATGACGCAGACTGGATTCCTTTTTTCCCTTGACTAGAAGCGTTACTGATGTAGCAGCTGCTGTACAGTTGTCTGCAGCAAAATGCATGCAGAAAGTTAACAACATACTAGCTAGACTGTTTCGGTTCAAGCACTGCAATACACAGGCTCTTTGTTGAAGATGGGTTATTCTTATGGTTTAAAATAAAATTACACACACACACATACACATGTATATGTATATACATTTTTGTACATACATGTATATGTACACATAAAAATAGTCTAAAAGCAAGAACAGTCACTGGAGTTCTATTTACAAAGTAGAGTAAGACTCTACATATAAATCAACTTGACCTTATAGATGGCATCTGAAGTAGTCCAGCACCTTAGTAAATTAGGAGCAAGAGTGCAGAAAATGTAAGGAAATCAGACATAACTGCCCTGAAATTAAAAAAAACACTTTCTCTTTGGAGGGCAAGAATTGACCCTTAGGGCAGCATCAACAATTTTAAAACATGCTTAGAAGCAGATATCTCAGTGGCGCAGCATCACAAGTAGCTGTGCACAATATGTTTGCCCTCCAGTAGAATAAATCAATGAGAGAATAAATAGTGTGGCATGAAAAAATACAGACAAGCACATTTCCTTCTGTGATGCAAGCTCATCCTTTTCATAGATTAAGAAGGGGTTAGGGTAGGAGAAGTAAGTGGAACATCCTACTGCTGAATAAATGCCTTAAAAGTTTGTTATAAACAATCCTAAAGCAATCACAGAAAAGTCTGTGGTTTGGGATAATAATGCTGGAAGGAACACTTAAGATGGACTGTTTGCTCTCACCAGATGTATACCTAAGAGGGATTTTTATGAATGATGTGATTTTGTTTGGTTTTTTAAATCTAATGTAAAGAAGCTATATCTGCTTATCAAAAGAGGACTGACTTTTACCCTTAAAACAAACCACACACAAAAAACCCAAAGCTCTCATAAAATGCAGAGTTAACTTGAGGACTTTATCTGCTATTTTCTAGAGGATAGGCTAAGGAAAACGTCAGGTACTCAGTGTTTAATCAAAACTTAGGCATAGGACATTAAGTTAGCACATCTGTTTTGAAATTAAACTACACACAGAGTCATCTATCTTTTTGTTTATCCTTTGTTGATTTCTAGACATCTCCATCTGAATTCTAATCAGACTCACGTAGATGATGAATATGTAAAAGTCAGTTGTCTTGTAGCTGTGAAAATGGCCTGAAGATGTAACAGCATCCACTACACAGGAACAGTTAATATCTCTTATTAGATTACTTCGAGGAGAAAACCCACACCAGTCTTTTGGCCTCATCAGATCAGAAGAAAAGCAGTATAACTAAACCCCAAACCAGGTAAGGAGTGCCTGTGGTTAACCTGTGTTTTGCTGGAAATGTTTGCTTATCAGATCTGCTGCAGCCCAAAAGCATGCCTGTTTCTTCCAGCTGGTTCCATCAACGCACACAGTCTCTGGCTCACCAAGTCTGTCTCCCTAGCTATAAATATATAAAGGGCAAAGATGTTTTCTCTGACATTTTATTAATAATCACATAGCACTTGTATATTGTCCTCAAGATACTAGAAAAACACGAATCCTTTCAGCTGTCAGCAGTGGCTGCGTTTAAGGTGGGAAAACGCAGACAGCAGGGAAAAAGTGTGCTACGACAGGCTCAGTGAATTGAATATCATTGATTCTTGGTTCCAGTCTGTCCTTAGTTTATTGCACATAGCTCGAGTCAGTAACAGAGAAGAACCAGTTTTCTAAAAACAGTCACGTAGCCAGAAATACCAATGCACAAAATATGGTTGGACTGCATGCTTGAAGAGTGTAAAAGATTCTGTGTTACATCTATAGAATGGGATCTTGATTGTCTTCCAGTGTGTGTATAGGAAATTTAGATTCCTAATAAAAGCAGTTCTCCACAAGCTTCCTTTATATAGTTAGCATCCCTCAAATCAGTAATGGTAAACCTAAATCAGAATAAGAAAAGCAAAAATCTTGTATGGGTGTTCAGCTAATTAAAGCTCTTCTCTTACCCCATTATTTCAAATTATTTAATGTATTTCTTATTTTAATGAAGTATAGATTATAAATGGTGTTAATATTTGTCTACTGTATCTTGTGTGTCTACTAGTTACTGATTTCTATCAGAAGGGTTTCCATTACTCTCAGCCTACCATCAAATGCTTTTAAAGCAAACTTTTTATATTTAAAAATGTTTCCTAGTTTCTTCAGAAACAGAATTTCTTGTTTAATACAAGCTTGAGGTGTATATTATCCAAGTTTTTATGCTACGTCTTGATGATACTATAAAGAGAAAGTCTCTGGATACTTTATTTTCTCCTGTTTGTCCTATACGATGCAAATTACTGTCTAACTAATTAATTATGTTAATTTTGGTGTAGCAGCTATAGAAGTGTCTGTTTATGGCCATTCACAGTATTGTTTATCCTCCTCTGCATTAAAATGGCTAACAAGCAGCAAACTGAAGGAGCTTGACATGTTTTTTGAGGACTACCTGAAACAGCATTTCATGCTGACCACTGTTATGTCGTGCAGATGCCTGGCTAAGAAAACAAGAATAATGTTAAGGAAACAAAGGATAATTCCTTCAGGTACACCTTTCTAGATTTGTGTGTTAAAGCGTGAAGAGCTCACCTGGAAAAATCTCAGGGAGTGAATCTTTTTCAGTACTTCCATGCCAGGGGATGGTCTTAACTGGCCGAGCACCTTCTGCTAGTCACTGCTGCTCTTTCAAATCCCGGCTGGGGAATTAATTGAGTGGGGTTGAACTTCAGTAATGGTTTGCTTGTTCAGGGTAATAACAACATCAAATTAACCATAATCTGTGGTGATGTCTAATCTGAACTTTGGGGTACCTTTCTGCAGAGTGTTGCCCAGTATGTGGAACTTTTGCTTAACGTATTTCTTGGCACCTGATTCTGCTGCAGTCAAAAGCATTGCAAGTTCATGAGCACCTTTCTATTATTTGCGCATTTGAGTGTCCAAGGAGGAATGGGATCTAGCTTGTTCTCTCATCTAGTTTCTTATGCAGGACTAAGAATTCTGAAAAGTAGTAACTCAACAAAGCTGCTCAAATATGGTGACCTGGCTGGGAACATGCTCAAGGAGATGAACTCTTGAGGAAGCAGGTGGATGCTATTTTTATCCTGTCTAATCTGCCAGGAGAAAGTAGGGATAAGTCACCAAGATGGGCTAGATGCTGTTTCTTTTTCTGCCAGTTAATTCTGCTTGACTGTCTTCATACATCACTTGGTATCTTGGAATTTGTTCCTTTTTATTAAAAAGTATTGTTTAAATACAAATGTTACTGGGGTTGATGTAGGATTTTATACTTGTCCTGAGCCATGAGGACTCTGGTAAAAATGCGTTGAAGTTGCCAGACAGTGTTCAGTGAATATGGTAAAGAAGTGATGAAACTAAGGAACAGTTCTCATTTGAGACACAAGCCTGGAGTGAGACATTTATCTCTCCAGAGTATGGGACAGCAAACAGCATAATATTCCTGACCAACCCTGGTTATTAGCCTGGCACCATATATTTCCTTAGACATCACAATACAATACTACTCTTGTCAGATAGTATAGTCTACGCAAATATAGGGAGGAAAATAATCCTACAGAGAAGTTAGGAACTAGTTTTCAGATCTATTTCAGTCATCTGAAATAAAGAAGTGAACAGCCTCAGTAACACAGGAAGGCTCCCTGGAGCCCATAACCAGGTCACAGCACAAAGGTGAGCTGGGTATTCTGTAATATGTAACTATAAGCTCCCCAAACATTTTATTAAACTTCGAGGCAGCTTTTCATTAAGCACAGCTTTTGACCATCTTCAAGTGAATTATATGTGTCTCTGTGGCTATTTTCTGTTTATCACAAGTTGTGTGCTCTCAGGTCAAGTTATATGACCATTTTTTCATCCTTTTGATCTTTAAAGAAATGATACTGGATCAGAGCAGGTAGATAACAGCAGATAGCAATCTTTTCTCTGTCATTTTTACAATCAGGTTTGATGAACTAGGAGACCATTCAGGATGGGGATAAGGGAGACCATGCTAACCACTGTGAGTTTGACAAAAGGATGAAAACCCTTTTAAAAATAGAATAATTGGTTTCTTAAAATATACTGTGCATCTGTCTTCATATTACTAAGATGTGTAAATAATTAAACAAGTACTTCCTGCCTGCTATTAAAAAAACAAAACAAAACAACAAGAAAGAAAAAAAAACCCCAAGCATACAAAACCCCACAAACCCATAAAGGATAAAGTCAAGTGCCTCAAACAGCTGACTCTTTACATCGCAATTGCCATGCTATTGGATAGTTCCAATATCCTGGAGAGCAATGCAGCTTCTGTGTATCATGCTTCTGGTTATACTGCAGCTTCTGTACGTCATGCTTCTAGTTATACAAGTACATCAGCCTTTCACCAAATTTTCTTTCCTCCTGAATTCCTCAAATATAGCTTTCCACCACTATCACTTCAAAATACGATCATCATCTTCTATTCAAACCCTCTCCCTTCTCTTTCTCCCTCAAAGAAAACCCCCAAAAGCCCATTCTTTTTATTAGAAGCCTTCTTGCCAAAAGGGAAAGTCAATTATTGGAAACAGCATAAGTAGTTTTTAGGGGTAAAAAAACGTGATTAATGGTTCCTCTTTACTTTGTCCAGATATCTTAAATTTCATGTTGTGAAACACGTTGAAAAGTTTGTATAATGATTTAATGTGCACCTATTTAAATGTCTGAAGGTCTTAACCCTTCTCTTTTTACCCCTTCCATTTGCCTTGAATGACTGTTTCTTTCTTAATTATGATTTTACATAGTAGATAGCACTAATAGTCCATCAGCTCTAATATCCTGTCTCTCACATTAATCTGTGCTTAATGCTTCAGAGAAAAGTGAAAAGTCTATGGAGCCTTTGAGAGGCTGAGATACACTCTGAGGGAACAGGTACTTGGCTCCTGTTGTCTACAGCCCTCCGCCAGCTTCCTGAAACATCAACTGTGATTGCTCTTGCCTTAGTAAAAGTAATACGACTTAAAGGTGCTGAGGGTGGTCAGGTGCCTTGTAAATCCAGAACAAGTTAGATGAAAGAGACGAAATGCAAACTGACCTTTAGGGCATGAAGGAATAAAATTCCTTCATGTTTCAAATCCTCATTGAATAGAAGCTGGGGTTTGGGGAGTTTACAAACTTATAGTTGATTTTTGTACTTTGTATTATTTGTAAGTGCTCTTAAGTGCTGCAAATCTGTAATATGTTTTCCTTAGTTTACAAAGAATTGGATACACATCCTTTGTTTTGTGAAGGGTTTGCTAATAATTAAGTTTAACCTGTACTGTATTCAAGAATTCACCACAAATAAACGTGTTACAGATTGAGGACTGTTAAGAGTATTTATTATCTCTTTTGGAAAGTACTAACTCTCAGATTCGCAAATGGTATCATGCATACATAGAGTTTTAGGGGTATTTGAATCTCAGGATTTGATGTAGGGTGATGTTCACAGACATGCCATCATTACTTGGATTTATATTTTTTTTAATAGTAGAATATCATAAATAACTTTCATTCTGAAATGATCTGGTAAAGGGCAGCATTGTTGCAACAAAATCAATGGTTAATAAAAAAAATTGCTTTTGTTAGCTCTTGTTGCCCAGTAAACTTTTTCATACATAAATGGCTAAATAAATTTGCTAAAAGCTTCATCTAGTGGCTTTTAGGTTAGGGTACCCTAGTAGAGGAGAGTTAAGAAAGAAATACTATCAGTATCTTTTTTGTACCTGCTCAATAAATACACAGATGGTTTCAACTCCAGGGCTAATTACCCAGTATGCTTTACAAAGAAAATGAAAGTTATATGAATTTCTTTATTTTAGATGAATGCTGTTTCAATATGACACTTTTACTTCAGATCAATGATAGGTCAGTGATAATGCTAATAGTCTGCACTGAAAACTAACACCTGCTTTTAGTATTGATTTTCATTGAGTGTGTAGCTGGGTGGTGGGTTAGCAATATGGTTTTTGGAGAGATTTCTAATGCTATAACCATATTAACAGCTACACAAACTCCCAGAGATATTTGACCTCAGATAAGACTTTACGGTGTGTATTTATAGCTAGTACCAGAGTTAAACGGATTTTAAAATGGATTTATGTAGTCATGCTAGCCTGCCTCTGAGGTTATCAGTATAGCAGGTGAGCTTGTCTGCTTGTTATTAGACATAAGCAATAGTTAGGAGCTCTAGTTAAAGACAGAGCCAATACATAAACCAGGATGGTGAGGCTCAGGCCATTCAGTAGATCTCACGTCCCCTTCCTCCATGCATTTATAATGGTTTCTTTGTGTCAAGCAGATATGTTGTTTCTTAAGACTCCTATAGGAAAACAAGGATCAGAAAATCAGAGCTGCTTGATACAAGACTTTTTCTAGTTATTGACCCAGACTGCCTTTTAAAGCTACAGCAAAATTGTTGCATGTGTGATGTCATGTTCAAGCAAAGTATTCCTTATATATTTTCTGCCTCATGATCGGTTCTATACTGAGGAAAACCTTTCACTCTGTAAACACAATTGCCTTTTTGCCCCTTCAAATTCAGATACAGAGCTTAAACCTGTCTTATCTGAGAGTGGCAAGACTGAAAGTGAGTTCTGCTTTCCTGTGTTTCCTGCCTGTTAGCCTTGGTCATCCAACAAACCTGTGCTGGCATCCTGGTGCCTAACTCTTCTACATCAACTACTCAGCCTAGACATGGTTGCATAGATTTCAGAAAGGCATAGAGTGTATCCCAACATACAGACTGCATCTAGAAGTATCACACTGACTTTTACAGCATATGCAAGTTGCTTGAAGTAACTGGTCTTAATGTAAAAACTTTCTGCTAGGTAACTCCAGAGATGATGCTGTTTGACCAAGCAAAAGGAGGGTCATGCCAGCATGCTTGTCCTGCATTTGCCTGTAAGTACACGGAATATTCAAGTTGTGGATTTCTTTCCTGATCCTTCTATTTAATTTGATGACTGTTGGGTTTTTTTCCACTTTTGTTTGACCAAAATCCACAAAACCTGCATTACATCTATTGGTTATTTATTTCCCTTTGAGCATGTATCTCTGTAACCTTCCATCACAGAGTCCGTGATGCAAGCACATGCATAAAGGCAAAAAATTTTGGGTGGGAACACATGAGCAAAAACAATGCTGATGAGAGATGACTGCAATGAAATGCTGATGCACGAGACATTGCTATTACAAGCTCTGGCAAGCGCATTGTGCTTTGCAGACTGTGATATGCTGACCTAAGGGTCATGCAGACAAAGAGCTAAACTGCTCATTTCAATCAAAGTAATGGGAATAAGCACGTTACAAATAAAAGGATGCGGTCAAGCTGCCTTTCTAGCACAAGCTGCATGTCAATAGAACAGGTTTACCTTCTACAGAGTAGAATCTTCAGAACATTATTACTTTTCATACATACGTATATTTTAGAAATAGTTCATCATAGTATTAGGAATTACTTGGACTTATCAGAAGTTGAGAATTATATTTACACATGTTGAGATTTCATTACCTGGCTAGCCTTTGTAATGGGATAGAGTAGTTAGCTCTTGATTTTAATTTTTTTTCCTTCAAAAAAGAGTGGAGTAGAGCCTAGAATATAGAATTGCTTCATGCTTAAGACTCCCTCCTTGGAGGTATGAGATAAAGATTCACACTCTTCAGTTACTGAAATACCTGGAGGTGGGAAAATTGGTTCAACGGGCTACCCTAACTACTGGCTGTTCATTTGAGCTGCTCTTCTCTTTCTCTTCCTCTCCATCCCTCTGAATTTATCTGTGGTCTCTGAAATCATGATGACAGTTTTACTGGAGCTGATAGGTCACCACTAAAAGTTTGTGAGAAGAGGTCTATTTTTTTTTCCCCTTTTTGTCTGAAAAAATCCTGTCCAAGTTTAAGAGTTACGTGTGCATATGAAACCTGATCTTTATGCAGCTCAGTGCTTGCACTAGGATTGTGTTCATTTATATCACTAAAAAGAGACAGAACAGCTTACACAAAAATAGAAAAAAATATGTTAAATCAAAGACAGTGTAAAGTTGCGGCCATCATATTATATGGTGACAGTCCAATGTGCCTTGTTCTGTCTAGTGTCTTTCAGTACATGTAGAAAATGTTAGAAAGTAAAGTTGCAAAATCTTAATTCATTGGTTACAAAGCATGCTGCTACATGTTGATATAGAAATATTTTGAGCAACTGATGTGCTGGTGGGCTTCGTAATGCTGTAAAATTTAATGTCCTGTAACCACTTACAAGACAACAATGTTATTGCAAAAGAGATTATATTTATAAAGTAACACCTCTTTGTGGAGTGTGGTAGATGTATTTGGTTGCTTCAGTCAGTGAGCTGAAATACAATTTAGCTGGCACACATCTAGGAATCACACCTTACTTTTAGCAGGTAGTGTTCAAATATTTAATACATGCTTTGGAAATGGGGACAATGCAATGCATACGTACAATGTTGCCTGTCATGGCTTGCCTTTGATATCTCCTTTTTGGGGCTTCTGTATATTAATTGTATGCATGTCTCAGTGGAGGATAATAAATACTTTGTTATCTGGGCTGTGAAAGAGGAATCCATGCAGGGATCTGGTAACAGGAGTAATTTAAGAAACCAAATTGCTGCCAAAATTAACAAACTAGATACATGTACATGAGTCTGTTATAATAATACTAGGGGGAGGGGTTTCTGTGTCATCCAGTAGGTACTTTTGTATTTAAGGTTGTCCTTTTGCTTACAGATGACTCTTCCCTTAATATAAACAAATGTAAATTGCAAATAGTTATGTATGTATGGAAATAGTACCATGAAAGAGTGTCTAATGATTGGTGTCAACTTCATCCTCCTCTTCAGTGTTTCTTCTCATCTCCCTGCATGCCCCAGCCGGTGTTTCTAGTTTGGGACCCACAGTTATTCAATGTATTCCTGCTAAATTGTGTGAGACATTTCTATGCATAAAGGCTTTTGAAGTCAAGACTTTCCTAAATGGGTCTGATTGGGCTGAACCGGTGCTACTTCTGATCCAGACTGAGTGGCATGAAAGACTTCCAACTGTTATTAATTAAAACACAGCAGCCCTCAGGATCAGGCACAGTGTTTAATGTATGTTTTACAGCAGTACTTGTGTAAAGCTATTAATTGAAACTATTTGTAGGATCTATGCAGGGTAAGACTTGGTACTGATGATGAATGGCTTCATTGTACTAGGTCATTATGGTCCTAAGTAATTTTGTTGGTTGGTACTTTTCATTTTATACCTGAAATCAAATAAAAATGATGAATAGTAGAGAAATGAAAAAAATATAATTGGCACAATAGGTTATTACATGCTATGATTGGAGGTAATGAATTGCAGCAGGAATTAAAGACAAAGGTATACCAGTTAAACTGAATTTAATCTGACTAAGTAGTGAAATAGATATTTCTGTCAGGACATAATCTTCTCAGGTTATCCAAAAATCATACAGAATCCACAGCCCATACCTCTTTGCCCTAATAGTGTTCAAGTGGCTTAACCCCACAGGTTTGATTCATAACAAGTGTGATCATCATCAGTGTGGGTAAGTGCAAAATCAAACCACAACCAAAATCAGCCCTGCCCAAAGCTGCTAAACAGCCTTTTGTAGACCTGTGCTTATGTATAGCCTGTCTCCAAAGACTCCTCAGGCAAAGTAAGTTCTATTCAGAACACAGAAATATCCTAAAGATCAATGCTCAGCATCACTTAGTATGCTCAGAGCATTGAAAATAGGAGTTAGTAAACTGGCAGATATTTGATGTGGCCATTGTTCAGACCAAACTGGATGTTGCAGTATACGGAATGTGTATCTTCTTCCTGCCTCCTTGCCCCTCTCTTTTCCAGTAAATGCATTAAGGTTTAAGCCTGCATTCTGTAAAATCCCTGATACATACAGCTGGAGCAGGAGTAGGCCCGGGTTGATATCTCATAACTTGTGAATTGTTGTATCATTCAGTGATACATCAGTATTTGAAATTATTGGTTTGCATCTTTTCAATGTTTTATCACACTCTTGTCAGCATGTGTTTATAAGGAAAACAGCTAAAGAATTCTAGAAGCAGATAAGGTAATCCAATTCTTTAAAAAATTAGTCATGAAAATAACTGATTTTTATTTTGTGCCAAGGGAGGTAAATTGTGCTTCCTGCATTAATAGTTTGCACTTGCTACATAGGAGATTTTCTTTCTTAAGTATGCAGGGTGCTTTATTCATACTGACCAGCATACTTTCCCCTAGCAAATATATTCACCTGCAATCTGACAAAGATTTAAGAATCATCTTGTAGGTTGAAAATTTATGTCTTCTAACTCTCTAAACAGGCTTTAGAAATAATGCCATGCAGTTCTTAGCAAGGAGACTGTTAGCTAGCTTTTGTTTAGATTGCAAGTCCTCTACTTTTCAATTTCTTTTATCCATTAAAAATAATAATATTTAAAAAAAAAAAAAAAAAAACACCAAAAACAAACACCAGCAACCCAGCACTCTGAGAAAAATCATTCCAGGAGCTGTAAAAGTTTGAATTCACAGTACAAAAGGGAATGTTGCTCATGCAGGGATTGTTGAATGCTAATAAGCTTGGCACATCAACTTGCTGCAGCTCCTTACAAGCCCTGTAATTAAAAAAGTTCACTTTGAAGTTTGTATATAATTTTGCCATTCATTGTACATGTAACTGTTGTTGTTAATATTGGCATTCTTTTACAGACCAAGAATGAGACAATCACATTTGAGTAGCACTCTTGTCAACCCATTAATTTCTGTTGGTAATTTTTTTTGTCCCTAGGTCACTTTTCACCCCCTAACTTCAGTTACCATAATATAATCTTATTTTATTTCTTCCTCATGTAACTCCCACTGTTTTCAACAGTCATGTCTTTTCCAGTTAAACACCCTACTTACTGTGCTTTTTGTATTTCAGCCTAGTTTTCAGACTAATCTTCTTTCTTTTACAGTCTTATAATGCTACAGATTTCTTGTTTCTTTTTTCATCTATTTCAACACGCAGACTATATTTCTGTTTCAGCGTTTTCTCTTTCACTAGTGCTGCTATGGACCTTGCTTGCTTTTCAAATGCTTTCTCGTCCTAACCTTGCACCACTGTTGCTAACTACCCACTGTCTCCTTGTCTCCCATGCTAGGATCCTGAATATTTCAGATCAATTACTATGAAATTGAAGGTTTACACAATCTTTGGGATTTTCTGTTTAGGCAGTTGCCAGTAAAAAAAAAGAATGGAAAGAAAATACACAGGAGACTCAGCAAAGGGTTAAAATTAAGCAGTAAAACATTTTTGTACCTCTTTCATTATATTTTTCTACTGGATAAGGAAAACATATCATTTGGGAAAATAAACCAGGAAATTTGGAAAAGTAAGAGTTTTCTTATGAATTTAAATGGAAGTCTTGTGAGTAATATTTCTAGGGGCCTCAGACGAATAACCTTTACATTTCTTTCATCCCTTCTCATGCATTTTAATTGTGTGTGTGTATAAAATACAAAATGCTGAGCAAACAAATAAATCAAATGCTTAGACAATGAAATATTAATTTAATCAGTGTTTAAAAACACCTTGTGAGGCTAAGATGTGTATATCTCCGTGTCAGATTTGGAAATGAGTATGCATCTAAGTAAGGTATAATGTCATGCGCAAAATAATTCAAGAGTGTTAAAAGAAAAGACTGGAAAGCCAATATTTGGGGTTTAGCCTCTGTGGAAAGGTAAATGAGGTTTCTGCAATTTTATTTTGTGTTGATAGATTTAAACCCTTCGCTCCTCTCCCCTCTTTCCCCTGTCTGTTAGGCTGTCTTGCATGTAAATGGTAAAATTTTCACATGACACCTTCAATAACAGTCTTAAATTTTGAAAAATGTGTATATCTCCCTGCAAACATAGTGTGAGATATAAGCATATAAAAAGAACTTGAAGCGAAATGAGTTCACCTGACTAACTTCTGTCTGGAAAGCGTTTCATCTCTATTTGCTCTTCTCCAGAGGACAGCTGAGTACAGGGAGGGAAGATAAACACCCCTGTCTTTACTCCTCAGCAAAATATCTCAACCATGACCAAGAGGGATTGCCTATAGGCCTGAAAGATGTGGCACAAAATGTCTACTCAATCTTTGTCTCTTCTACAATCACCACTTAGTGCAAATTGATAGTATGAAGCTTTTCATGAAGATGACTTTTCAGGTGAGAACTGGGCTGAGACCAATTTGCCTTCCTCAGCCCACTGGACAGGCATCTGTCAGAAGGTAACAGTATTTGGTGGTGGCTCTGAATTTGCAGCAGTGTTGAACTGCATAATCTAACGTTTTGTAACTCTACACCCACTGTTATGAAATTTAAGAACCTTAACATGTAAAGGCCATACTGCGTTACAAATTACTCTCCTACTACATCAGTGTGTTATTCTCAACCAGCATTAACCTAGGTGCTAACAAAGTCTCCTCAGCCTCCACTAGCTGCAACCGTTCCTCAGCTTCGGATACTTCTGGGCATAGACCTCGTCCTCTCACCAGAACTGGGTTTTATAGTCCAACTGTAGCTGTAACACACACAGAAGACGGTTAAAGTTAAGCTGTGGCCATGGAAAAGCCACATGCATCAGGCACAATACTTCCAAAAGACTTAGGGAGTCATGGATACCTTTCTGCCTGGCTATGGAGAAGACTACCTCTGGGATACAGTATACAGTCCTGGTCTTCTGCAGTCATGGAAGGTGGACTGTAAAACAGAAGAGATGGAGAGATGATTTGGGAGGAGTCTCTCTCTTTGAAAGAAGGCTGAAAGTCCTCTATTTATATCTCTTGACGTAGGAGGAAAGGAAGGGAGTGAGAAGAATAAAAACAGAGAGCTAAGTGAAAGGACTATGTGCAAGAAACACATATTTTTCAATGGCTCTGAGTACATATGGGCTGGAGAGCAGAAGATGATGTAAGCTTCAGGTATGCCTTTCAGTGGTAATGGGGGATTTTAAAAAAAAAGAAAATCTATATAAAATGAAATTGGATACATTTATGAGCAGGATTGTATGACATCCTTGTTTACAATAGCAGGAGACCAGATTTACTAACCTGCAAGTCTCGTATCAGTCCTAATTTTTTAAACTACACACCATTAATATAGTCATCAAAAACAAAAACCGTATTTGGACAAAGCCTGAGACAAAGCCTGGACTTGCCTGCTGCAAGTTGATGGGCCAAAGCCTGGACAAAGCCTACTTCTGTCAAAATAGCTAGGAAAATAAAAAACTAGTTTGCTAGTCTGCCCATAAATTCATATAGTAGAAAAGCCTGTTTGATTATAGAGTATTATGCTACTGTAGATGGATAGTATTGAGCATCCAGAAGAGCAGCTCACTTGCTAGGGTGGTGTATTTGACACAGCTCAGACATGAACACCCTGATTGCCGCTGGAAAGAAAGCTTGTGGGAATGCAGATGTGCATCCTTGTCTGCAGAAGATAGAGAAGAATTATGTACATGTATTTGATGTAATGGGAACAGCAAACCTGTCTGAAATATTCTTAGCAAGACAGCGCTCCAGGAGCTTATTAAAAAGGAGGTAGAATAAACAAATCTGTTTTTACAATAGCTGCACAGCGTTAGAGCTGAATCTATTGGAAGGAATCTAGTGGAAGAGAGCGTGGTGCTATGCAGGTGCCAGACGAGAGAACTGGATGCTGGGAGAAGGAGCAAAGCTACTTAGCTCAGCCTGTCTGCTGTAAACTCCAAGTTCCTAAAGCCCAATTCCTAGGTTAATACTTATTTTTGAAGAGCTGCTTTCAGTAGCTTTGTGGGATGGATAATGGATTTTTTGATCTGTCCTCCACTTCTGATGTTCTGTTCCTAAATACTGTTGGGCCACATTACATTTCTGCTGACAACATGTGTAATTTAACAACATCTTGGCTACCTAGAGATTTTAAGAAAAGGACCACATAAAACAGAAATAAATACTCATATTGCAGTAGCAGCATTGGGGTCGTTTGCTAGCCCCTTTCACGCTCCATAAGACATCAAAAAACTGAGGTCATCATGTTGTGCTGATAACATGATTGTGTTAAGGGAGTAATTAATAACCATGTTTTAGGTGGATGATCTGGTGAAGGACAGCAAAACGGAAATTAAGAAAGGGAGAAGGGACTTGTGCTTTAACTGAAGAAAATCACAAATACTGATTTGCTCTTTAGCTAAATATACCATCTTCTCATTTATTCTTTTTAAATAGGAAAAAGCAACTCAGTTGTCACATCAGATGATGAAATTAAGTTTTTTATTCCCTGCCTAAATCTTCCATCTGGTAGCAATGTAAGTACATTGTGATAATAAATATATTCTTGCTAAAAGGGCTCTGACATCTCTCTACAGGAACCCTCTGTCAGATAAAGTTCAAATTTTGATAATTTAGCTAAGTAAATCTTTTGGGCAGAATAAAAAAGCGTAAGTTGTCATTCTTTCTTACATAAATACTACTTAACAATTTCTGCAGTTATTTTGAGGCTTTGAGTCCTTCAAACTAGGTCTTGGATAGGTTAAGATAAAGATGGCAGGACCATCAGGTTGTAATCAGCACCATGAAGTCGTGCTGGAGGCCAGTCACTACTGGTGTACTGCTGAGGGCAGCCATCCTTCCCCTCTCTTTGGCACTGGTGAGACTGCACCTGGAGCACTGGGCCTGATTTGGGACTCCCCAGTACAAGAGAGATGCCCCGAGCAGCCTGATTTAATTCTGAAGCTGGGTCTGGGATCTTCAAAGTCGGTCCTGTGCTGAGCAGGGGGCAGGCTAGATAACCTCCAAAGGTCCCTTCCATCATAAACTATTCTACCTTCTGGTGAAAATTGTTCATTCAGATAAGGAGACATTTTCTCACACTTGCAAATGGGTAAGCCGAGGCAGCAGTTAAACAGGTTGTCTAAGGCAATAAAGCTATTTAGTGGCATCAGATTTCAGTAAATATTTGCTTTAAGCCTTTCTTGTTCCTTGTTTGAAATGTGCCTTCATGTATTCTCATAGAATCTGTGTTCGTCCTAACTTACTGTGACCAACTTTTTTTTAGCAGACTACTGATTGATGTGGTATTAAGCAATAGAGAGTATACAGCTACTTATGTGCTCTTCAGGCTTTTTTTTTTAAAAATTTTATCTTAAAAAAACTGCTCTTGCATATTTTCATTTATTACAACGAGCAGGTTACCATGTTAGGAAGGCATGACAGTTTCATTGCATATGTGAATGTACAAGGTTAACCATTGTCTTTAAGCAGACAAAAGAATGACATGTAAATATGTATTCATTGATTCCAGCTGACATCTAGTTTTTATAAATTATTGTTATTGAAATAAATGGGGGGAAAAAGATAAACTGATCTTATATATATACACACATGTGCATACATATACACACCAGAATGATTTGTTTAAAAAAAGCTCCAGCATATAGGAACTGGAAAATGTTGACTTTATGGAGCTACTGGAGGAATTTACATTTACTGCTTCTCAGCCAGGCTGCGTGCCGACACAGCGTTCTTTTCATGTTGGTCAGCTTCTGAGAGACAGGTGCCACGGTCTGCTTTGTAGGTGCTGCTTAGTGCCTTCTACTGCCTTACAAGTGTACAGAGATCATTTACACAAATTCAGTAAAATAGTAGGTTAGAGCGTTCATGTTTATATTTAAAGGCCTTCTAAAGCTCTTACTAACTGGAATTGATGGGCACGTTACCTCAATGTAAACTGATAATCATATTTCTCTGAGCCTTGAAGCTTTTGCTTTACTCCATACCTAATGTAGCAGTGGTAAATATTTCAAAATTTAAAGCTGTAACAGTATATTTGCAAGTCCTACACCCCCTGAAGTCTGTTAAACTCAGGGCCAGGGGCTCTACATATGAAGTCAGTATCTGTCTCCCCCCACTTCTATTTTTAATTGAAAAATTATGACTCCAAGCAGAGATGAAAGATTCAAATTGTAGTCAATTTACTAGAAAGAAGCTCATGCTATTTATGATGTTTAAATTTTTCTTTAAAATACAAGAAAAGACTTCTGCTAAGCGCTTGTATATAGCACAGCTGTAAATTCTTGTTTATCTGCTGTGCTGCAGTTTGTGTCTGTGTTTCTCGTCTTGTTGTGATTACTGAAGAATGTTTTCTTCTTTATTTTTGAGAGCTCTACAGTGCTGGCATTTATCAAGAGAAGACACACAGCACAGCCTTGCATAAATAATGGCACTGGGCCAAGTACAGCTGAGGTGGTTGCCAGCACAACTCCGTTGAAGTCAAAGGAATTGCACCACGGGTGAGTTTGGCCTTTGGCTCAGGTTATGTAGGACTTTAACATGACAATTTTCAGTAATGCATCAGCGGTTTAAGGTAGTCAAGTCTGGTTTTGCTTTTTGGTTGAATACTGTATTTGAGCTATTTCAAATAAAGGAGCTGAACTTCTGCTCAGTGAAGTGAATGGGGTTTTTGTTAGTGGACTCCTTTTGCACTTTCTGTTCTCACTTAACCTGCCGTGAGTGCTAAATAACTTGATTTCATGAAATGGCATGACAATAGCGCTGGGCTCCAGTGAATTCCTGGGAAGAAGGACTGTGCTGAATATTTTCTGAGTTTTGCATTCTCCTCTTGTACTTAATATATTGCATTTTAAGTGATAAGATGGTGCCTGTTGCCTGAATGCAGGCATTCTTTTGTACCATCATTAGAAATCTGCAGGCAGCACTGATTTTTAATGGTGCCTGTTTTGGTTCATCTTGTTGGCTGTCGTATGGATCCACTTGTAGTAATCAGCCTCCTAAATAAAGAACAAACAAGTAAACAACTTATATTGTGCAAGGAAAGAATAAACTGTGCTAAACATTTAGTAGTAGGGCAGGTCAGTAAGTTTATAATAGACCTAATTTACATACTGAAAAGCCAGAGGTCTATCAGAGGAAGCCAAAAGAGATTTGGTTGTTAAATTTGGGGGGTATGAAAGAATGGCAACCTGATCCAGACCTTGGATTCATATTGCTAAGTACTGCTGAAGAAGTGTCTCAGCATTAAATATAGGTGCCTGTCACTCAAAATTCATTAGAAGTCAGGCCTGTGTTTAATCAATCATTGCTAGGCCATGATTGTATCACATATTTTTCAATAGTAGGTATTCTTCTTGAAGTCAGGCGTCAGGGTCACATAGTGAAGTGGGAAGTTGTGGTATCTGTTTAAAACAAGTGGCCACACAGATACATCTCGGGACTTGAAGAAGTTTAGTGCCCACAAAAAAACCAAAAAGCTAGTGAGAAAATATGAAGGATCACAATGATGTTTTGTTTTGTGTTTTTTTAAATATCAGATTTTATGCCAGTATTTCCAAGCTTTGTTAGGGGAGTGGAGAAAACTGAATTCAATTATGATGTTAAGTAAAAACAAGTTGTAGAAAACACTGTGTGAAGAGACAATTAGAAAGCAATCCAATGCACAGTTCAAGCTTGTGCAACTTTGTGTGATATTTAACATTTCATAAAATAACTTTGTCTCCTCAATTGGTGGGGAAAAAACCCAAACCTCTTGGAAATAAGGTGTCATTTAGAACAATAAATCTGTTTACAATTTTGTTAAGGTACATCCAAAATTTGTATTTCAATGACTGTGAATTTTAAACACAATGTTCTTGCTTATCAGTAGGCAAGAGTTATCTGTTATCCTGAAGAAGAATATCTATCCCTAAAGTGGAGGTGTATCTAGTCCTTGTAGTCTAGCTAATCATTTGGGTTCAATAGATAACTCTGGATGAAATGCATCTAATGATATCATTGGAGAATTTAAAAGAAAAGTTTGAAGAAAAAGATTTACCTCTTTCACATAAACAACAACAACAAAAATTTCCAGAACTACGTTTTTAAAAAAGCATGCCATTAAATAAGCAATACTTGATTTATTTCTTGTTTTAGTAGTATAATTGTCTCAAACTTATGCTATAAATATGTTGGATGGAGATTTTGGAAAAAAAATATCCAAACCTAAAACCTGCATCTCTTTTATGTAAACAGGAGTAAAAAAGTGATGAAATAAATGTGCTATTCTAACCACATGGATAAGGAAAGCATTAAGGATTAGTCCTGGGGAAAATGCACCCCTGTATCTGTTCATTTCCATGAATCAAGTTGCCTTTACACTGTATACTTCCATGCTAAAAAAAGGTTCATGTGGCAGCCGCCAGTGTTATTTGTTGTACAAGCTGTATATTGTATGGGCGTGAGCTCCTAGAGTCTCATACCAGTATATGGCTATATTCAGCTTTCTTGTAAGCCGTAGCCTGGAGCTAATATTTGCTCTCATGTACAATTTGTTCCATTAGCTACTGTTAGCCAAACAAATCAGATTGCTGGAGAAACGCAACAGGATCTGTAATTGTCTCTTCCTTAGAGGCATGTTTCACTGCAAGCAGTCAGTGTGTAAAGCATTCTTTATACTTGGCCCCTAGATCTTCAGAGATTATGTGCTAGGGTCAGCAGAGACACCTTTTAACCACAGTAGCCATAGCCTTGATGCTCTCAGGGGTAAAAACCAATGCTAGATAGATGACTAAGCAGTACCATGTTCTGTGGTGACAATTTTTAATGAGGTTTACCAGGTTAGTTAATTTCTGAGTAATATAAATGTTTCACTGCAAAATCAGACCTGCCTTTATTAATGGGCAAATTACAGAAAAAATAAACTATATGAACTGTATATAAATTGTCCGTGACAAACTACAGTAGGCAAGATCTCCAAACAGGAGGAACACCCTGGAGAAACTAGGTGGTCTTTTCTTTGACTGAAGCTACTGTTGCCAATCTACTATGCTAAATACACATTTCACAGCTTGTTGCTTCTTGAATGCATTCAACTGAGTTCGTTTCATGTGCCAAGTACTTGTTCAGAATACACTGAACATAACATCTAGTTTTTCTGCCAAAATGGCCTCTGTCAAGCCTCCCTCCTGCATTTAGCCAGCTACAAAAGCTGTTCCTTGCTAGTGAATTCCAGTACCATCAGTGTTTTCCCTGAATTATTATAGTAGGAGCACTTCTTTCATTGCTTTGTAATGTGCATGTTCACATTCCCCAGTTTTCCAGAGGGGACAACGAGGATATTGCTGCCTTGGCAAACAGAAGACTTGGAGAAGATGCACAGGCTAATGCTTTGCTTGCCTTCTGTTGCCTCTCTTCTTTAATATACTCAGGTTCGTGTCAAACAATTCGTTAAAGCATGTCCTTAAAATCTTTCCAAGGAAGAAGGGAGATTCATTCTGTTCGTGTTACATGTGCTGCCTTAGAGCAGCTTCCCTCTCAGGCTAGCCTGCACCTGCCTGTCTGTCATCTCCCTGGACAGTCTGGAATTATACTTGCAAATAGAATTGTCAACTTTTGTAGGGATTTGAACACAGTGACACGCATGCTAATTCTCTTGTTGCTTCTCAGCCTCAGGCTAAATAACTTTAGTTTTCCTTGAATCGTCTCAGAGGAACATTCTGTACAGGGCATAAAATTGGATTTTGGTCACTCAGGGTTAAAACACTGAACACCTTTATTAATAACTTGCCAGAGTGAGGTTACAGTCTGCAACAGGAAACACATTTGGGGGGGTTCTAGTATAAATGAGAAAATGATGTAGCTCAGATAAGTGCTGTAAAACAAAGCCTCAGACTAGATCAGGGCCCTACAATTATATTAACTGTTTCATTGCAAATGTGAGTCAAGTGTACCTTTTGGCAGCAAGGAGCAATCTGAAATCGTATGCTTATCCTTGCCGAAGCTGTATTTCTAAGGTCGCTTCTTATTTAGGTGCCTAGCTGCAAAACCAAAACAGCAATGCACTGGCCTTCAAGTTGTAAGCAGTTCCCATTAGCCAATTTTAAAAAAAAAAATGACGTCTTGACCTACATTACCAATATGTGTAGTGTGGCAGTTCATTACAAGAAGAAACCTTAAAGTTTCTATTCCCTCAGCTCTGTGCATTTCAATTTCATTTTTCCTGACGAATTGTGGAACCTGGGGCTGAGCCTTTCTCTAGCACCTACATACATACGTGTGTGCGGTGGCAGGAGAAGTCCGTTACTGTGAGGCACAGCGATGCAGTTCCTTTACTGAAAGAGACAGCAGAGGTTTGGCTCTGCGATACAGCATTGCCACCTTGAAGATGGAAACCTGAATGCATCCATAATGGCTCCAGCGAGCCCAAGAGGAACGTGCTGGCGCACTTGCACAGTGCCACTGAGCTCAAGGGGCTCTTCTGAAGAAACAAACTCATTCTCACCTCCACCAGACACTCCCGTTTCTTCCCTCGTGCTGGAACTAATGGTGGTTTGGCCCTTGGGAAGATAGTTCAAGGAGTTAAAGCAAGAAAATCAGCCCTACCGAAAAGAAATGAAATAGTCTTCTGCTTAATATAGGTTTGATTCTCTGCAAGAAAAGTAAGACATCCCATCTCAAGGAGAGGTTGCAGTTAAATCCATTCAGCTGTAAAAACTGCTAAGTAATGTGAGATACACTTATGGAGGTTGTGGCTAGCAGGTTCAAATTTATTGGGTTCCCAGTCTGTAAGCATTATAAAGAAAACATTGAGAGAGGCACAATGGGCGTTGTTTTGGCTGCTAGTAGTTACCTAGACTGCATCTTCAAGTCTGGGTGAGGCAAGCAAGACAGATTTTGTTTAGCAGCAACATACAGATGTCTGGCTGTGTTATAACTGGTTGTCACTTTTCTTCATCTTCCTCTCTCCTGCTTTCTGAGGATTTTTAATTTCTCCAATTATTTCCCTTAGCCTTTGCTCCCTTGTCCCTGAGGGGGAGGCACACTGTCACACTTGAATGACGACTTTTAGAGCATCTTTTCAGTAATAAGGTTTGGTTAGAAGAGCCCTGAAAACTGCCTGTGATGCTTCTGAGCAAGAGGCCTATATCTTGACATCTTTGTACTTCTGTTACGGCTTAGACATGGTTTAATGGTGCAGCTATAATGAGCTAGATTACAGATTGTGGAGGAATGGTACACATTAGTTTCTAATGTGTAAAGGCAGTGTTATAGAATAAGGATATCAGGCTCCAAGTTTGCCTAGTTTTCCCCAGCTGCATTAGTTGGACTAATAGAAGGTTAGCTCAGCAGCAGGACTCTCCACAGGTTTTGCAAACAGCTGCTTCATAACTTTTTCAAGAGCTGGTGAACTGATAAACAGAGACCTTGCTTATGGTGAGTCAGGCAAATTTACTGATGTGTAGATTTAGAGAACAGTTCTGCTTCAAGGAACTTCTGTTGTCTTCGTATTTCAAATCAAAAAAAACGTTTTCACAAATAAAACAAGTCAATATCTGATTTCATAGTAATTGTAATTTAGCTTATTCTGTGAAAATATTAGCAGAGGCATTCAATTAAAAGGAGGAAGGAGAGGATATTGCATGCTCAGGCATCCAGCTCTGGATATACAGAAAGTGGGAGTCATCTCCTTGCCAGCTGAACTGTCTTGAAGGTTGCAACCTTCTCAGAGTATCAGAGCTGCTTACTCTGAATAGAAGAGAAGTTAATCAGTTTTTTTAAGATGCATTCCAAGAGGATTTTTTGTCTCCTTCAGAAAAAGTTCAATGAGTTAATTAGAGAACACCAGGAACGAAAACAGTGGGAGAAGCTCACTGACGTTTGCCTGCAACAATGAAATCAGTTAAGTCACTAAAAATCTAATCAGAGTTACAAAGATCTTAAGGCCTTTCCCACACTGGGAATACAGTTGTACTAGCTCAGCTTACGACTGAACGATGCTGTTGCTGGCTCAGCTCCACTGTCTGCCCCAATCACCATGTACAGAGATTTTGCCCGAGCTGTTTTACATATGCATTTTGAAACACTGATACTGGTCTCAGCCATGGACACGTGGGCCTTGTGTCATACAAGTGGTATGCACAGCATACCAGTTTCCTCATCTGGAACTTCTTTTGTCCCCTCTGGATTTTACTCTGTTCTCTGTAGGCTGCAAGAAGCTCGTGCTCTCACTTGTGCATGATATCAGCAGTTTGGAAGAGGTTTTTTTCTACCTCAATTTTATGTGTGTTTGGGGTATTTGCATATTAATGCACACACATAAGGTGTACGCACATGTTTATATACACAAGCACACAGAAGACACATGCAAAAGTTACTAGCAGGTATGAAAGCTTGAACTATTTTCTTTTTTTTTTTTAATATAAACAGTAATTTACATTAGAAATTACATCATTGTAGTATTCATTGTCAGAGCATGTGACATGAGGTTTTGGTTGGCTGTGGAAACTATTGCCCTGTATTATTTTCCTTTTTTACATTGCATTTCCACCTCCCACAGTTAATTCATTCCAAGAGACTCTGGTTGTCACCATCTTCTGCAATGCAACTTTGACAGCAGGTATTATTCTGTGTTCATCAGCATTGTCAGCTCCACCTTTGGATTTCAGAGCTTACTACTATCTGATTAAAATGTGTGTACATTAATACAGATATGCTCATGTTACCACGTCTTGTCTCTTTTATCTGGTTTGTTTCTTTAGGGGTTTCCTTCTGTCCCATGTTGCCCTTTCCCTTTGAGAGTACAAAGGCATGTCAAAGAAGAAGGAGCACGTAATGAGTCACGCTCCATCGCAGAGAAGTAAAGGAGGCCACTGTTCTTGCATGTCTTGTACATGTTTTCTTTGACAAGTTATCAGATTTTCTTGATGTCATTACTTGTTCCTTGCAATGGAGATGTCTACTGGCTGCTTAATGAGGTTTTGAATGACAGTCAACATCTCTGCATCCAAAAGCAACGGATGTAAGTATTTACAGCATTTGAATCACTATTGACTAGATCAGGAAGTAACTTGGGGCACAGGAACGTGTTCTCTCTCTCTCTCTCTCACACACATAGATAGTTAATCTCATTTTATCTTGGGACCTAGAATTATGTTTATGCTTAGATCTTCATATTCTTCCCTTGACTAGGTAACAGAAGCTGGCTTGTTGTGACTTGCCTGTGTAAGTCAGCAAGTGGTGACCTTTGAACATGGGAAGTGTTGTGGTAGATTTTATTCTGAAAGCTAGTCACAGAGAATGGAAATACTTGGAGATTTTCCTGTTCGCTAGAGCAAGAGTAAGCTTGTGACAAAACTAAGCATTTTAATTTTTTCCCTCCTCTCTCTTTCTTTTGCTTCTTTCCCTCACCCCCCAATGAATGTGTCCATGGCAAGAAACAGTAACTAGAATTGCAAATTTCACATCAGTTACTGAATATAGGCCAATCTTGGTGTCAGGCTTTGTGTCTTGCTTGAGACAGAGTTCTGCAGACTGAAAGCATATTTCTCTTAACCATATTAGCTCTGTCACCCTCTACCCCAGCAGTGACAATAAATGGGAGCAAATAAGAAACTCAGCAATGCTTTTTCACCCACTGATTCCCAGTTCAGGTAGTCAGGTACTGTAAACTTGAATGAAAGCAAAACATTTTATCAAGATTGTCTATCTCTCAGCCACTGACAAATACACCTTCTTCATTGTCAAAGGGGAAGGAACTGATAAGATTGTCACACGTTGACCTATTCCCTTATTTCTAGCCCAAGTTTTTCCAGCATTCCTGTACCTGTGCTCTAGTCTGGAACAGAGAAGGGTCAACCAGGTCACTGTCATCTTGGACAAAAGCTAGCGTTTGCAGAAAGCTCAGATAATTTGGGCATGATTGCTGTGGTGCTGGAAGGTTGAGATGGGTCTCCAGGGAAATTACTTCCCCAGGGCAGCCAGAAATCAACTGCTATGTGGTCACTTTGACCTAAAAATTTTGCTGGTTTTTAAGACAATTTTAAGAATGATACTTATTCAGTATTTACATGCCATTTTTTGTATTGTATGGAGGATAGAGATTTTGATTACAAGAAAAATGAACAGGAGCAAAAAGGAAACTACATCATTCAACCTTTTCTGAGCATGAGATTTTTAAAGAGTAAACAAGCAAATATTACATAGATAAAGAGCACCCTCCTGAAGCAGTAGCAGTTACCTTAGAAAACAGAGATGCTAGAGCCAGGAGAGAGTAAAAACTCCCTGATGTTCAGAAGGCAGATGATTTACCAATGGGACAGAATGTAGCATGGGCAGGTTATCCTTCTGAGTACAAACCTTTTTTTTTTTTTTCCACATTTGCCCCTGGAAATGGGGGCAAATGTGGAAAAGAAGGAAATAAACCCTTTGTGCCTTATAAAGATAGCTTCCCAGGATCAAGCGTCCCCCTGCATTAACCTTTGCATGTGCTTATGAAACAATATTTTTCTTTGATGGGGTGCAAATGAACTCAGCAGCTCAGCTGTTAAGATGTCAGAGCTTTATGGGCTTCTCAATACAATTATGTGTTTTGTGTCTCTACATATATATCTATATGTGTAAGTATCAAAACCTTATTCTCCTGCTATTGCAGTCAGTATCAGCTGGAGTTTTTTCATTTGCTTTGAGGAGGAGAGGGCAAATTGTTATCTGTTACTGGGAAGTGCTTCTTCACATGAGGTGAGACCCTATGCAACACTCGGTACTCCTGTGAAGGAAAGAGTGTCCCCCAAATCACACCTATTCAAAGGAAATTGAAAGAAACTCACTTTGTAAGGTTATGGTCTTTCTACACCCCACAGTGGTTCTTGATGTCTTTTCTGCTCTAATATCATGTTTCTAAAGGACACATATGAGAAAGCAGGTCAAATTGGAAGAAATTCACCATTTAGATCTTAAAAGAGCCTTCAGCTGCAGTGGGGTCAACACTTCAGATACAAGATGAAACGTTTTATAACAACACTGAACAGGATTTATCATTTCTTTGTAATTCAAACCAGAAAAAAAACCCAAAACAAGGGATGGAAGGAGGAATAAAGGAACAAATATGAGGGGAAAAGAAGCGTCAGGAAAGCAACAGAAGACACAGAGGCAAAACAGAGTGTGTTGCATAGAAAAATAAATGCGCTTCTCTGCAATAAATACACCACAAATGCCTTAAAAAAACCCCCAAAGTAGCTCACCTTTAATGAGAATGGCTGCAGTAGGGAGCTGTGCATGATGAAGTGTGACAGGATATGTAGAGAAGATCCAGACTCAAAAGGTTACTGCATTTTCTTAAGCTTTCTATTCTTTTTCTTGTTGGCATGGCATTGTCAGAATTTTTATCTCAAATGGCTTATTTTCCCCATAATTTGTCTGTTTCAGCTGGAGAGGGTTTTGTTTTACCATTCGTAAGAGGTTTTTGTAGTGTGGGTTTTTTTTAGTACTAGCCTAATCTCGTTATACTTGTAATACCATTAAGAGCATTCCCAGCTTTTGGGAGCATCATGTGACTCTTTCCAAGGAACAGTGCAGTGGAGGCTGTATACTGAACCATGCAATACATGGGAACGAAGGAAATAGTCCTGTGTGCCTTATTCCCTTTCTGCAGTCTACCAGAGCAAGGCAGGCAAGCTGGAGGGATTCTTTGACCTTTTCTGTGCCTCATTTTCTCTATCAGTTAAATACTTCCCTTAAGGCTAAAATTATTGTTAAACCCCCAGGTAGTAAATGTAAGGTATTCACATGCTAAACATAATTGAAGGCCATAGCCAGCACCATTGTAAAAACCCACACCCCTCAATAACCCGTTTTCAGAATGCATAGCCATTGTCTCTAGATTCACTGCAGGGATGGGCTGTTAGAGCGGTGTTCTCCAGAAGTCAGTCCAATCTGTTGACAAAAGCCTGGGATGCTGAGCACTTCCCGAAAGATGCTTCCTGCAGCCACTTAATACTGATGTTAGGGGCAAGATGCTTAAAAATGCATGTCAGATGGCTCGCAGTGATGATGCAAGAGGATTTATCCTCCGACAGACAACATTTTATTCCCGTTCTTTTGCTGGTGCCTTTTGTCATATTAAGCAAGACAGCAAAAGCTAGGGTAGAATGAAATATGATGTCTTTCCCATGAACATTTCAAAACACACTTGAAAAGTTTTATTGTTTTGAAAATGAAGTATTCAGTTTTGCAATGTAAAAGGGAGGGAATTTTTTCATTTGCATTGGAAACGGGAAGCATTAATTTTATTTTTTTTTTACTTTTCAGTGCTGGCTTTTTAGTTACTTGAAAAAATGAACTGGGAAGTAGTGGTCCTCCTAGAACCTACTGAATTAAAACGTTCAAATACATATATGTATAAATTTATAAAAGTGTATATATATAGGGCATGAATATATGTAGATATAAGAATTTGCTTGAAAACAACGGAGAACATCCCCAAGTCCAGCCTCTGTCTTCTGAGAGATTCTGAAGTGTTAGAGAGGGCCTGGATTTATCAGGTGTGATAAACTTGCCTTGCTGTATATAAGGTTTGCCTGTGTATCAGTGTCTCCTGTGACCTTTGATTAAGAATGTTACAAAAGTTCAGATGAGAAGAAAAGATGTGAGAAGTCAAGTGGATAAATTGGAGAGGGCTCCTATACACCAAGGCACATTAATACTCTCTCACCCAAATATCAAAAGACAGTAACTATAAAAGCAGAACTGTGCAAACTGTCTTTCTGGTGGTATGATTCTAGTTCAGCTTAAATCTTCAGCTGAGAGTAACAATTTTTCCTTCTGAGCTCTCTGGTGACAAAGAACAATTGCCCTCTGCAGAGGCTGAACTTTCCACCTCACCTTAAAAGCTGTCAGTGCTTTAACAGATCATGCCAAAAACTCCTATCTTGCTGACAGATGTAGCGTAGAGCCCAGAGTGCAAATAACTTCTTTGCTGTTTGCACTATTTTGTTGCTCGTTATTAAGAAAAGAGTTAGGTGCTCTCTCTGCAGTATGGCTTTCCATGCAAATGCTCGAGTGGTCCCTTCGCTCTTTTTCCTGAAGCAGCAGTCCCGTGCTGTGGGTGCAGTCACTCCTGTTTCACAGACATATAGCTAAGGCACTGTATGGAATCACCAGTTTCCACTTATTTCAGGCACCAAATTTGGGACATTTGGAAAATGAGTTCTCGGAGTGTTTTACTGTTGCGTAGTGCCATGCTTGTTCAGAGTAGATTCACCTTTAATGTCAGCAGGACTTTGACGTCCTCAAGAGTTTTAAAAATCAAACCTGAGGTATCTGGACAATGGATTACCGCAAATTTAGTAAGCATGGATGAAAAGCTATGCTTTAGGCAACTCATCTACCATCATAGAGAAACTCACGTTAGCAGAGCCATAGTGTTGCAGTATAAGAGAGTAAGCCATGATGCTGGTCCTTCTGTTGTCTTGGAGCACACCCAAACCAACATACTACTCAGGGGAGACGTTCTACTCCCGATGTAATGCCGTATGGAGCAATCTGAGACTGATTCACCCGTTTGTTGACATCTGCATCTTCCTAATTCAGAAACAGACTGAACAAAGTTTAGCTAACTAGGCAATTCCACGTAGGACTCTGAAAAACAAAAGACAAATGCCAGTTTACAATGACTTATTAAACTGCAATATATGACTTTACAGTGAAATAGAAAAATCTGACTGAGGCTTAAACAAGAAGACAAGAACACTGAGTTTAGGACTGAAAGGTGTAAAACAAGTAAAATCCACCTGGAATTAACATAATTCTTTTATATTAAAGCCCAAATGATCAAAACAAATGGAAATTTTGCCACTGAAAAGAACTGGGAAACTGATCTCTCAGAGAAGCAAAACACCCAGCTGCCTAGGTTTTTAGCATAAGTGGCATATGAATAAACACCGAAAAGAGCTGTGTATCCTTTGCAGTTCAAATACATAGTAAGCATAATAAAGATAAATGGGTTGAGGGTTGCAACTGAATTAGGGAAATATGAAAAAGGCATGCATTTCTCATAATTTTTTATTTTTTTACTTGTGCTCTCAGGTTGTTTCACCTCCCTTTGATATTCCCTGTGAAATTCAGTTGTTCTCAGGTCAAGAACAGGACTCTCCAAATTTCAGAGAAGAACCTGAGTTCTTCTGGAGGGAGATGATGAGCAGGGCTCTGCGCTTGGGTGGCTGAGGAGTGCTCTTGGGTTTTCTTAGGCCAGTTTTGGTGATGGAGGAACAGTAACGTCTTAAAACAGCAGAGCTATTGAGGGGAGGGGGGGCAGTGAAGATCTGCTCGTGGTTTGGCCCATCAGCATCAGGAGAGTGAAAAGAGGGAACAGTACAGGAAAAAGTACGTGGCCAAGCCTTTTGTGGCTAACCAGGATATGCACAAATGTTGAAAAACATGTTTTAATAAAAACTCAATGTTTTTTAAAGATTTGGGATAGTTTTTTAAATACATTGTTAATGCTTAAGCTGTTTTCTATTTTGGGCTAGCCAGGTTATTAAATTCTAAAGACGAGAAATTCCCTAATTGACTATGAAAGTGTACCCCAGAAGCAGACTGTGAGGCTCTGTCTCCATATATAAGGCAATAATTTAAGATACTAGTTTTATGTTCCCTTAGTACTTGGGAGCATTAAAACCTGCAATAATATAAAGGGTTATAAATGAAAAAAATTAGTCTGTACTCAGTTTCATAGACTGATACTGCCCAAGTTTACAAGCCTCTATGTACGTTGTGTGTGATGTCTCTCCATCTGAGTCTAGCGTGAGGAGTTTTGAATGCTGCACCTGGGCAATCCCAAGCATCCAGAGGAAGCTGAAGTATTTGTACGTTCCTAATTGGGGGGAAACTGGAAAAACAGAGAAGGGACTGGTAGTTTTTATAAGCGGTGACCACACATACAGCTTAATAATTCTCAGCCTCCCAGAAAATGCCTTATGATCTCTAGATAAATTAGGAATCAACAATTCCTAAAATTAAGTCGCTTTTTATTTTTTTTTATTTCGTTTTGGATTTCTACTTCATTACTTCTACTTCACTAGTAAGGACAGCTGCAAAACTCTCCTTGGCTACTTCTTCCCTAGCAGACTTGGAACTGCTTTGGGGGATCTGAAGGAAAGCTTTCTGGTTTTAGCTAGCCAAGTCTTTGTCTTCCCTTCACTGATGTGTTTCCCTGGGATACCAGTCTGTCTTAAGACTTTCAGGAAGTGAAGCAATTAAGGGACATTATAATGAAGAGGAAAAAAAGCAAAAAACAAGCTGCCTTTTAACTCTATGCCCCATTAAACTTTTGGCAATTACACGTTCATGGCCATTGTCCCCTTGCTCCCATTTTTCTTCCCATGCACGGCCATGTGTGGCTGTAGGTTGCGAAGTGCTGTACTCCACAGCCGGTATCATATTCACAGACTGTCGTGGTCTGTGGCTCCTCTGACTGCCCATAGATACTGCTGAAAGTGAAAACTAGTCTGTTACAATGCAAATTAATGATACTCTAAAAAATAAGTCTGACCTGTCTGGAGTTGAAATTAAATAGTAGGAAGGCCAGGACAAAAGGATTGGAAAGATTAGGAAGAGGTCTAAAGATGAACCCATTAATGGGCCCATTAATCTCAGTGGAGCTGTGGGTCAAGGCAGGATTTCTCCCCTTTGGCTAGCATAGAAATAATGTAAAAAAGCTTATTTGAAAGCAATGCCTTCTGTTAGCCTGGAGACTGAGGGCTACACTGGGGAGACGGGAGTCCAATAAGATGAGGATTTTTGGACATCTGATTGAGAGAAAGAGAGATACTTTAAAGCAGGCACCAAGCAGGCCTAAAATGCATTTATTTTGCATATGGGTTTGTTAGTTTTAATAGCTACATCTGAAAGAAAAAGGCCAAGAGGACAAAGAAACGAGAGAAATAGCTGGCCAGATTGGCTAGCAGAGGAAGGAGGAGCAGAGCGTGAAGGGCAGCCAGCAGCAAGGGGTAGGATGGGAGTGGAATGGATGGGGAGCAGCTCACCTGCAGGGCCAGCAGCACCTGGAGCTGTGCTGTGCTGCCTAGCAAATCCTGCCAGCTCTGCCAGGGAGGAGGGTATCGCTGTGGCATACTGTCGCTGGGGGAGAAGACAAGCAACCTCCTCCTCAGCAGCTGCTTCACCAGAAAAAAAAAAAAAAAGGTCTTGAAATAATTTTGAAAATTAGGTACTGCAACTTGGTAATATGCCTTGCTTGAATCTTTCTGCTTTTCATAAACTCCTGGTTCTTAAGTATAAATTGATTGATGCCTGAATGCAGAAAAGAATGAGCTGATTAAAGAGCAGAAAGCTCAGTGTAATTTTCATCTGTTGCTGGGTGAGGCTGAGGCTGGTGTTTTATAGTGAGCCCTTTCCCTTCAAACCTAGTCCTTGATGTTGTAGTTAATTCCTGGCAGAATAGCTTCACTTATGTCCTAAAAATAGTTGGCAAGTTTAAGCTTACGTAGCAAGCTAACAAGAGTGCCGGGCCCCATGGCTCTGTACTATCACACTTACTTGCACTACTTAGAAATTTAACAGGTTACAGTTGAAATATCTCATTGAGCCTTCACCAAAAGCCTCTGTAGACTTCCTGCAGTGGCTCTTGCTGAGCAGGTAAGGATCTGAGCTCATGTCATTTCCTAGTTTGAACTAGTTTTTAGATTCCTTCTGGCAATCATATTCGTCCTGCTGGGTAAACCGAGGCATAAATCTGGGAAAACCTTTTACACAAGAGGTCATTTTCTCCCTGTTAGAAAAGATTAGTTGTGAGAGTATGTCATGTTCTCCCAGCACGTATTGTCAAAGGACGATGTCTGCATCTTCACAGGAGGCACAAAAGAGTGTTAGACCACAGCTGCCTGAAAGCTTAAGCTAAGTAAGGAAAGGGAAAATAATCACAAAGCACCTTTTTAGATGCTGTATTGGCGCTTGCTGGAAAGCAAAGAATAGCCCTGTCCTGCAGAGCTGACATTTGAGGGCAATGTTTTGTTTATTGGTTTGGATTTTTTTTTATGGTCAGAAAATGCCTTCCTCTGCCCTGGTGGTGGGTTTTCTACCTACCCACCGACTGCCAGGGCACCTGCGCCCGCCCTGCCGCCTGCTTCTGTCTTCATGTTGACAGCTCACATTTTCAAAAATGTTTGGGTATTTGGCCTGAAGTATCTTTTAAAGTGGCCTACAATTTAGGATGCTCTTGGAAAGGCAGACCTTTTTAATTTGGCAGACCCTGTTTGACTCCAGGATGCCAGTACTACCTGGGATGGAATTGTCTCCCCCCACCTCCACCACCCTGTTTTGAATTCTGCCACCCAAATCTCTCTCACCCTTTTGCCTTGGTTCTCCATATTTCAATATGCAGCAGTGCCCCTTATGCGGTGTATCAGCTAGGCAGAAATTTCTTCCTTGGGCTGTATTTGGGGGTACAATAACTTGCCTTGGGAGGGCCCTCCTATTTCTTTGTTGCCCAAAACAAAGTGGTGAATCTGAAGCACTGTGCAGTGCGAGTCACACGCTTCACTTCAAAAGTAAGACCAACTTGAGAGTAAAAATAACATTGGAAAGAAAGAAACGGGTAGGTAACATCCACAGTAAGCACCCATCCTGTCTGTCCTCTGCAGTCAATGCTGCTGTTGCCTTCACTTCCCTGGGGCGTTTTCTGCCTGTGCTGCAAATGTGATAACTGTTGGTGTGTTAAACATAGAGAATGCATAGGGCTAGTAAGACCTTGTTTTCCTGCTAACTCGCCAACATGTACAGGTACCAAGTTCATAGCCATTCGTTTGCTAGCACTGAGTGGGTTTGGACATGTGGCCACATGCCTTCTGACACGTGTCTCAGAAGCATCTATATGGTCCTTGAAATGCCAGAGAGAGGGGGTGAAGAACAAATAGCAAGGTGAGTTTAATTAGCTCACGCAGTACTACTGCAATGCTAATGCCTTCACGTGTAGAGTTGGTATTCTGATTTCAGCAGTAGCTAAAAATGTATTTTTGCTTGTTTGATTTATTTTATGCTTTTACGTTTCATTTATGGTTGTTTTTTGGTTTTGTTTTTTTATTATTATTATTTTTTATTTCACACTGGGAAATACTGCAATGCTTACAAGACTGCATGGCTAATAAATAAGCATCATAAAAATTAAGTGAAAAATATTGGTCTCTTCTGTGGGTTTATTTGGTTTTTTATTAGTAATGCTAGCTGAAGTGCAGTCATTAAGATACATACATGCATATGCTGAATATAAACCAGGTGTGTGGGACAGGACTTTGGAAAGCACTTGGCGTTTGTCCAATTGTTTGCATTAATGTGAATGGCAAAGCTTTTGACTTCCATGGGAGCAGAGTTTGGCTGCTGTTAGGTGCTTTTTTTTTATCCTTTAAAAGAGAATGGAACCAATTTCATGCTAGCTGTTCTCAAGTGCATCAAAATGGCTAGTCTTTAGGGGCTTTTCAGACCCTGACCTCCTCGCTAAGAGCACCAATTTCTGCCAGGCATTTATGTGCCTGCCTGTCTGTTTGGAACTGCTTTGAGATCACCAATGTATGAACGGAGACTTGAGAAAAATCTTCATTATTTTACAAAGCCTTACACTTAATAAGTGTCTTGCTGTACAGAAAAACAAGGCTCTTATTCTGAAGAGCTCACAGCCTAAGCAGATGCGATGGTAGCAAGTGGAGATGACAAAGTAAAATGCCGAAGCTAAGTGACAAAGGACAGAAGTGGGATAGCAGTGATTTACTAAGACAATCAGTGAAAATGTGCGCCTGTCAAATTAGTCTTCATATTTAATGAAAAAAACCTATAGCTGCATAGATGATTGAGGTCCTTCATGGACTGCTTTTCAGGATATTAATGGAGAAAAAGTCATGGCAGCAAGGAACAACTGAGGAGGGAGGGATGAGGAAGGGTAAATGCAAAAGTGTTTGCAGAACAGGGAAGCTGAGCACCATCAGCAGAGGGGAAGATAATCAGGGGCAGTGCATCAAGGTAAGAAAAGGGGCAGTCACACAGAACTCTGGCGTGAAGAGGCTGGTCCTGCAAAACCTGACACATTGAAAATGGCAGGACTGATTGCAACCTAGTTATCTCTTTCATACAACCTTCACTGTAGATATTTCTACTAGGACAGTATTTGTTGTCTGGTTTCATGAGTCTCCAAAGTGGCTGTTGGTGTCACCAGACAGGTAATACATTCGAGGTCAGATAAACGTTCCTGGGGAAGCTCTGTTTGTAATTATTGCTTTTGCTGCGGCAAATGAGCACTTCCTAAAATTCCTTTTCTGGTACCTAGGTATTGATGTGACCCAATGATGTCTGACAGCCCTTTGCCCTCCATCATTATGTCACTGGTATCAGTGACGTGTTTTTACTAAATATTGCTCCACCCAGGGGCTGTGCTTGCAGAGCCTAAGCTGTCTGAGTGGGCACCCATCAACCACAAAATTCATTCCCCTACCCTCAGAAAAGCACAAATTAGAAGATGTGGTGCGTGGCTTATGGCTCCCAGCCCTTGACTGAATATTAAGAGCTAGTCATTTAGAGAGTTGTGAGTAGTTTCAGATTTGCTTGCTCTTTGTTTTGCTGGCACAATCTTTTCTGCTAGAGTACCTGCACACTTCATCCTTTAACTTACGTATTCCCAGGACACCCTTCTTAAGCAAAAAAAGACTTGTTATCATTAGACAGATGGGAAATTAATGTACACAAAAACCCCAGCAGTTTGCCCAGATTCACAGAGGAAATCTGCCACCGAGTATTACATTGAAAACATATCGCTGTAAGTGCAGTGACCAGATGTGGAAGGCAGTTTAATATAAAGAGGTCTATGTAAAGTATCTTCTTGCAAGTTACTACGTTGATTGCTACTGGACTCAGCACAGGTGCTTGTAAAGCTGAACTGTTGGATTTGGGTAAGCCAGAATAGTAGAATTAATTATTTTGCACATTCAGATTAGCTTAGGCACGAAATGTCAGCTCTTCTTGGTTTTCCAGTACATAACACTATACTAATGGATATGGGAAAAGACACTTAAAGCTTTTTATGCATTCCAGCAGAGTACTTTATGCACTTATTTGCCTAAAAATGTTGGGTTTGCATCACAATTTGTAAGTCAAGTCTCCAGTCTCCTATAAATGATTAAGATGTCTTACATTTGCTGGTCTGGCATCTAGAAAGCTTTAATTTGAACAAAAATTTTGCCAAGCTGAATTTTCAAGGAGGTAAAATTCACAGTTTCTGACTAACATTGTGACAACTATTTTTTTACCTTCTGCTCAATTACTCTTTTAGGTTTTTTGTCTTTTTTTAGATGCCTCTGTTTGCCATAAAATTTTCTCCAGAGCTTCATTTTGTGAACAGGCGTTCTATTAAATATATCATTGGATTCAATGAGATATACTTGCAATTTGAGTAGAGTTTTTCTGCCTTCTCTGTAGTTCTAAACTGTATCTATTGTGGTGTTTTAAATACCAATCATGGCTGACTTGGTGGTTCAAGCCAATATTTAACCAGCAGGTATTCCTTGTCTGTGGCTGAGGCAGGTGGGGAGTCCCCCGGTGTAACACTGAAGCTGAATTATCTTTAGCCCTACAGCACTCTTCTTCAGAACAAAGGCTAATCTGTTTTATTAAAGAAACATAGCAGGTATAGAGACTCTTAGAGTGGATATTTGACCAGAGACAGAGACAAACTTTAGAACTTTGAAATTATTCTTAAACAGACTGTGTGTTTGCATGTATTTTGAAGGGAGAAAAGGATGTGACTTGATCAACCAAAAGTTGTATTTCAATAATCTTTAATGCTTTCAGTTCAACTTCCACCACTCACACATGCTTTTCACTTTTATGTTGCCAATGTCTTAATCAGTTTTTACTTTAGGACTGGAAAATTGGACATATGTACTTTAGGTATAAGTTAAAAAACATGCACAGACATTGGAAATATGGTCTCTTTCCTACAAAAGTTTCATTTTGATGAAGTCTATCTATCACAAACTTCCTGACCATCTCTACTTCCCCCTCTTTTCCACATGCATTTAGCTAGACCCAAATGCATTCCTGAGACAAGGGATTTTCCTTGCTGCTTCTTTGAATTTAATGTTGATGTCATTCAGCAAAATAAACTCCAACAGAGGAGCAGAAACTGTAGAGTGAGATTGGAAATTTCTTTAGTTGGTCAGATGTGAAAGCAGTGTCTCTCTCTGACTCAGGGGAGCATTTTGCAGAAGTGACTTGAATGTGCTAGTTTATTCTGAATTTAATAAAGCACCTAGCCAAGCATTACACACTGTGCAAAAACAGTCCAAACATTACCAGACTAACCATCTTGAATGCAAAAGAAGAGACTGAGCTAGACCGTAAAGTACAGCTGCCCATATGCAGATTTAGCAAAGTGGTACCTTCTCTACTCCCATCACAGCAACATTAGCCCTGGGAAAAGCCATTCCTTTACTGAAAACATATCAGCACTGCATAAAATCAGCCTGAAAAAATATGCCCTTTTCAGAATAAAGCCTGCTATTATAAATTAATTTTTAATAGGGCCCTCATTTTTTCAAGCAAACCAGATCAAGCTTTTGCCCTTTTATTATAGCAGTAACTCCAATTATGAGAGCTGTAATTAAAGGCATTTCAGTGGCTCAAATAGTGCTCATGTAGTAGATTATCTAGACCTTTTACTAATGGAGTGGGAGCAAAATAACTTCCTAAGGTATTTCTCCTCTCATCTCCCTTCCAACATGAACCGACTTTGCTCTCAATCAAAGTGGTGCTTGTGGTGTTTATAAAAGGTTTATTATCATGTATGCCCACGCATGCCAGAATGGCAAGGTCAGTATCCACCTTCAGGTGAGGAGAGGAAACAACAGGTGAGTTCTGACGATGTGAGGTCTTGCCTTTCAAAGCACTTGTACAGTTTCACCATTGATCGAATTGGAGTTGGTGCAAAAGTCTGAAGCAGTGAAAGTTGCTCGTGAAGGTACCTCTTATTAGAGAAATAGAGAACCCTGTAACAGCCTGCAGAGATGAGGCTGGGTGGGCTTGATATCGTGCCTGGAAAAACTTGACAAACGGTAGAATTATTACATTATTTCATTGCTAGGCCAGGATTTGCACATGATGGAGGAAAAGCTTCTATTTCCTATCTGGGTTTGTGGCCTGATTGTTGCTGATTACTGGTTATTTTTTTAAATAAAATTCTTTGCTTATTTCTTTGGATTCTCCTGTTCAATTTCTCAATTAACTTTGATTCAAAATCTGGTTCTAACAGACAAAGGGTTTTCCTACTACATTCTCTTTCTTCAGATGTAGCCTTCAAGTACTACTATATGACTGTTCAGACCATCTTTTCATGAAGACCAAGTTGTGTTGTGTTATCTTAGGCTTTCTTATCCAATTCTCTCCCAAAATCATGCTGATGTCTTGCATGTTCTCTTCTTGGCTTGTAAGAAACTGTCATACTTTCAGAGGGGAATCACCAGAAAAGTGTCTCAGCAAACAATGCTGCCAACTCAGTAGCTGATGTGCTTGACAAATATTTCTGCAGTTACCAAAACTGACAAGAATTGTGCAAGTCCTAAAGCAGCAGGCAAATAATTTCAGGAAAGCTTGAGCAATTCTGTTTCACTGTTTAAAGATTTGCTTCTGTCATGATTTAGAAGGTAATTTTATTTTCCCTGCAGTGGTAGTAAAAGCGAAATCTTTGCCACGGAAATGCCTCTCAGCTCTCAGGTCTTGGAGTATGCAACACTAGAAGTGGAAGGTCGAGAATTCCTCAGATAAAGGTGCCTGTGTAGGTACATGTCTGTGTAGGTGGCTTGTCAGGTTCGCTTAGCAGCCAATACTCTTTAAAGATTGATCTTTCACTAATTCAGAGTGATGCTTTAAAAAATTAAGAAGCCTCTTCCAGCTATTTAGTAGATTGGCTACGATACAGTTAATGGGAAAAATATTTGGCACTTTAAGAGCCTTCAAAGACTCAAGAGAGAAATGGGTTTAATTCTTCCCAAGCCATATTGATTCTTACATCACACTCAGTTTGGATTGATCTATTTGGAATGAAGGTTTGGCACTAAAGACAATTTAAAAATGTCAGAGAACCACTGAAAAAAAGAGCGAGAAAACGCACATAGAGAAAACTGTCATCATTATTGAAAAACATTGCCTTTCTTTTTTGTACTGACTAGGGTTTGTTTGGTTTTTTTATAAACTGGTTATCTGTATGTGTTTGGAAAAGCATGTCGCATGAGCCTGCTAGAATTGCTGAGCAGCAGTGGGGAAAGATTCCCAGTTACCACCACCAAGAGAGGATTTTGTGGCAGCTGCTGAAAGATCACTTTCATCCAGATGCAGAGAAAGTGACTTACTCCCTTTATTAGAGAAATAAACCTTCAATATGTTCCGCTCACCACCTACTGCAATCTGACAGGGCTGGAATGGAGCACTCCGCTAGAGAGGGCTACAGTAGTTTCTTTTTAAAGGTTGTCTCTTTGGCAACATTGGGTTTACGCTGCCAAGTTACTGGGATTGCAGGCTGTGGTGGCTGCCTTGATGTTTCTCTGTGACTCTTTAGAACAAAGGGATTAGTTTTAGTCATTTGCAAAGGCTTTTCTTCTTCCCTTCTTTTCTTTCCCAACACACACGAGCTCGCGTGTGATGGTTTTTCACATGCCTACCTAAATAGAGCTGATTGCTATTAACCTCCTGACATTTCTGAAATGATCATCAAATCTTGGCATGTATCTGCTTGCAAGAGTAACTAAGTGTGACTTTGGCCTTTCTCCTGAGGAGACGTGTCTTCTGACTGCTGTGAATTAGGAGTGGGATACACACCACATAAGGATTAGAAGAGAAATTCCTTCATGCAGCAGTGCCTGAAGAACAGTGCAAGTGAAACAGGTAGCAAATGCAAACAACCTGTGAAGAATGCAGAGCAAGGAGAGAATCAAGGGTAATTTCACCAGGGGGTTGTAGATGGGTCTAGAAGGGCATTTGCAGCCTTCTTGCATAACTATTTGAAATGCAAAAATCAAGGGCGGGGGAGAAGAAAACAAAAGAAAAGGGGGTAGGAGAGAAGCCAGGAGCAGGGTCTGGGACATGCAACAGTTGCTTCAGGTGCATACATCAAACAGAAGGCATATCCAGAGCATCTGCAGCTGGACGGAGGAAATGGAGAAGGTTGATGTGCAAATGTGCAGACTGAAGGAGTTGATGTTCATCTCGAACTTCAAAGGGCCATTTTAGACCACAGAGCACTGCCGTCAGCATTGGGCTCAGGTGATTTGTGCGCTGATTATGAAAAGTTCCTAACTGAAAAAATAGTAAGTCGAATGCACAAGCTCTTTGTGTTTTAAACAAATCAACAATGCGTCGGCATACATCTCTGCCAAAAAAAATCGCCTGGAGACGCATCACTGGTCTGTTTTGGAAAGGTGGGTACAAGTAACAGCAGAGTAGCTGTTCTGTAGCGCAGCCTCCTCTTGTCGTGACTTCAGTCTGAGCTTGCAGCAGTTTTTTCCAGAAGAGCTGCTGCTGCCCAACAGACCCCGGTGGTGGTATTTAATCATTTGGCTATGCAATTGTTTACATCAGAATACAGGATTAGGAAAATAAACTGATGAAAGGTGGAGGAAAAAACAAGTCTTCATTTTACAGTCTGTCAAGACTCCCTGGTTCCTCTTCTTTGCTCAGACCGTATGGTAACGAGATTATTTTATTATCCCAGTGCAACTGTTGAAAATGGGAAGGGCTGGAAAAACTACCTTTGTGTTTCTGGAAAGGGAGATGGGATTTTTTCATTAACAAGTCCATCTTTTTACTAGTATTGTATTTTTCCTGTCAGAACAATCAGACGTGCTTCTAAACCCAAATTTCCTTAAAGGAAAACCCTCCCCAGAAAATTACAAGGGTGATCTTTATGTCTATTCATTAAAATTTATTATTTTCATTTCGCTTTCAGCAGTTGAGGAGACTGGAAAATTGGAGCCGGTCCCCTCCGGCAGAGCGCAGCAGTGTGTGCGCTCCCTCTAGTGAGCTCTGCCCGAGGAGAGACATCGTGCCTTTGGGCAGCTCCCACTGCTTCATCCCAAGGATTTTCTTTCCACAGGTGAAATTCATGCCAATTCCACTCTGTGCAGTCTGGGGAGCCTGGCAGGCTCCCGGCAGCGGTTATAGCGACTGCGTCGCTGCTGGAGTAGGGGGCCGCGAAGGGGTCTTCTACCTCTGGCACTGGTTTGCTGGGCAGGTCACCTGTGCTCTGACTTTTCCACGCTTGTACGCAGCGTTTCTGAAAATCCTTTTCAGTTTAGTTAGACAGCTCTTTCAACCTTCTTTCAACGAACAGCAAGTTTGAAATAAGCAGGAGCAGAGCACTCACTGACTTCCTACCTACGAGGCACCTTAAGATGCTCAGGTAGAAGGAACTCTTGGTGGAAAATGCTCCCCAGGAAGAAACTAGTAAATGGTGGAGAGCACTGCCAGTGCAGTGCAACTGCGGTCTCATGGCAGATTGCTCACGGGTAACCTACAGCTCTACCCATTTGATCATACTATAGTAACGTTTGCTTAATATATTAATATTGAAGGGGGAGGAAATAGAGAATAGAATGCAAAACCTAGTTTTTACTCTGTATTTCTGTATTTGAGTGCTGTAGAGGTAAGCATATCATCTTAAGGAGAGCCTAGGATATAAATATCACGTACCATGTAAGAATTCACATGAGCAGTAATAAAAAACCTGCATGCTATATTTCAGACATAGTTCTCTCTCATCATGGTAAGTAGGAAGGGTACAAATCAGAAGAAGGGGAAATAAATGTTAGTTTTGTCCCAGTTTATCCTCCAGCCTTAAAAAAAATCAAATGTAAAAGCAGAGGATCAAATTATTTAAGAGCTGTGTGCAATTATTCACAGGGCTATCAATAACAGGTTCTAGGTTCGCAAGGGAAGGGTAAGGATTCTGCAGAAATTATTTCTTTCCCCACTTGGACAGAAAGGTACCTTCTGGTTGTTCTCATAGCAAACGTCAGTCTTGAATAGGATAACATGAGAAGTGCTGGCATAAGAGGGAAAGGAGTGAAATATTTGTTTGGAATGTCTTACGAGAGCCCCTGGGAAGTCTGGATTTGGATAATCAAATTATGAGTTAAGTCAGGGAAGCAGAACATGACTTTTATTTAAAACATATCAGTGTCAAAGCTGTTCCATAACACACACGAATCATTAAACCCCCAATGCATCTTGAGCTCTGAGCTCGAGGCAAACCAATAGATTGCACTGCCTTCCCTTTTGGCTTCTGAGAAGGGCAAAAATTATGTAGCCTGCACGGGAAACAACAGTCTTGGCAGCTCTGCATCAGCCTACTCAACTTCCATTCCAACTGTGGTGAATAGGAAAGATGTTGACCTCTAGGCATAAATTGTCTATTCATCATGATGCAATAGAAATATCTGAAGGTGTGCTAACATGCAACTTTTAGCTACTTAAAGAAAAAAAAAACCACATGAATTTTCATGCATCTCCATGTCTTTAACATAGAACTTTTGAACCAGTTTGCGATTTGCCTAAATATATATATATTTGTATCCCTATTTAAAGTCTATAGAGCACTTTGGTTATGGGCATGTTTCCAAATCTTGTTACTGGAGATCAGACAGAACCTTAATTAGTTTTGGATATTGGAGATTATGAAACTGTTGTGATCACTGGAGTGATTTTACGTTAAGAGAAAAATACGTGTCAAGTTCAATTAGTGATCAACACCCACTGTTTCTTTATGCAAATTCTGCTGCCATGTATGGCTTTATACGAAATCAAGCATTTAGCAAACCTTCAAGTCTGCACTATCCTTAGTCAGAAATCATTTTCAAACCAGGAAAGTTTAAAAAGAAAACGAAAAAACTCACTAGGCAAAACTTTTCCCGATTTCAGTAGACATCTCATTCATGTACTAGGGAACTTGACTCCTATAATATTTTTTTTTCCCACCCCAGTTTCACTGGCATGAAGTTTCACAAAACAAGGTTGAAACTCATTAAGTGTTCCTCTCAGAAATCTCTACTAAAAGGCAAAAGATATGTGTGAATGGAATTAGAGTATAAAGACTTCATGATTCCGACGGCTGACAGTACTGCAATAAAAGCAACTAGGCTTATCCATGGAAACTAAATGTTCTTCAGAAGAACTCCCTCCTTCCCCACCCCCTTTTGGCCATACAAGGACTAATTGTGGTGTCAGCTGCCGCGGGAATGCGAGGCATGTATCTGGTGTATCAAAAGAATAGCAACTGCTGTCAGCAGCATTCCTGTTCTCCAGCTACGATTGATGGCACAGGGAGCAGTTTACACAATCTTTGTCCTGCTTTTATGAGGCGGGGGGGGGAGAAGCATTTTACATTTGTTTTCTTAGAAACTTTCTTGCAAATACGTATATATACATATATATCTATATATATGGCAAGTACACTTACTTTTTTGAAGAAATATAGTATTAGTGTTTGCCCACTGCTGGCTACATTCTCTAAGCATCCTAGAAACCACAGATATTTGGGGTTGCAGCTGTGCTATTTCCTTTTTACTAAGTGTAGTTAGACTTTTCTTCTCAGTAATGATGTGAAAGTTCTGGTCCACTAAATGGAAGACAACTACTGTGTTTGGAATAGGTATATTTTCTCTGCAGCCTTAGCTGAAATGCTACTCTTTGAAGTGTAGTAAGCTAGGCGTTAGCCCAATATTTTATCTCAATTCTTGTATCAAAGCTTGCAGTAACTTGTAAGAGAGTTGCATGTGTGAAGTGACTAAAATTGGGCCCTAAAGCTTTAACCCAGCTGCAAATCAAGACAGTAGTATAAATTGACTTCTGGAGTTCAGGTGCTCTATTTAGAGCATCTATTAAGTAGAAAAGAAAATTTCCCACTGTGGAATATAGAGCTCCTGTTATCTGCCCCTGTGTTTCACAAAAGGTACACACAAATTGAAATGAGACAAAGTTAGTGATTACTGTTAGGCATGAAGAACTGAGTCCCTGCTATTCTATGTGGTTCATTTTGACAAGATGTGATTTAAAATAAAATGAAATATGTAATTTTTCTTATTCAGGATGTTCACAAAGCTGAATTTTAGTGCCTTGTGTTGATAGCTCAACATGAAAGAGCATTCTTGTTACCTTTCCAGCAGGCTAAATCTGGTTCAAGAAGACAGGGGAAGCAACCAAATAATTAATTTTTATGAAGCTGTGATATTAATTTTTATGAAGATTTTTTAACTGCCAAGTCTTATTCAACTATGCTGTACAAGTGAATGTACTCAGAGCTGTAGATGAGACAACTGAGTGCAAATATAAATCCTCACAGAAGATCTTGTAAGAACATACCTTTTTATTTTTCTTTCCCCTTCACTGACTTAGCTGACTGAAGATATCTGTTCCTACAAGTAACTCAAGAACCCCAACAGTCCTTCAGACAATTGAATTGCTAAGGATTTGAAGTTAAATAGTTTAGACTTTAATTTTGCTTGCATATATGTATATGCATATATGCAACATGTGATGAAGTTCATTTTGAGGAGGCGGTTCCATGGTAGACAAGATTCCAGGGTCTTGTCCTACCTCTGCAGGAGCTTGTCTGCATTTCCTCTGTTTGAGGGAGAAAAATATTTGTGTGGTGATGGCATAGTAATTTTTACAGAGAAGTATGTTGACAATATTTGTAAAATACTGATGTCTTAGACAAAAGTTGCTCTGCCAATTTTAAAATGGCAGCCCTGGGATTCCGCATCTCAAATTTCAAAAGGTGACCATTCAGTCGCATAGGAATGGAATTAATGTCCAGCTAAACTGGTACATGTTTTTTCTATCCAATGACTTTTTCAGTAGTCATTCTAAGTTCATAGTGGTATAAATCAGAATAGCACTCTTTCTTTCTCTAAGATGGACCTGCTTTTTCACAAGTTGCTATCTGAGCTGAAGATACACACACAAGCACATGCACATTCACATTCATATGTCATCTGGAGACAGAGGTCTTACTGTAAAAAAAAAACAAACCAAACCCAGAACATAAAAACAACAGCAACAACAAAAAACAACCAGAATTGTAAAGCCGTGTTCCATTTAAAATAGTCTATAAGATTGTTTCTTAGATGACAGGTGTAGGTTACATTCATAGCAGTCAAGAAACAAAGCATTCTGACCATTAAGCTTTGCGTAACTGTTGGCACCATCCTGGGGCTACTTAACGAAATTTAAAATAGTAACAGTTGACTCATTTTATCACTTTAATGAGAAAAAAGCATCAGCAATTTGAGAGCCTAGTAAAAATCTTGAAAGAAATAATTAAATGTAGAGATAAAATTAAGTATGCTTTAAGGACTGCTACAATATCTTGTATTCCATAACCATTATGGTTTTTAGCACAGGTTTTCAATTTCTGGAAAACAGATACAGTCTTTATAACCTACCCATAACCTTGAATAGGATGTTTAGAAAAGGTTATTGAGATTGAGAAGCATATTATTTCTTTGTCAATTATATTATTTAAGATATGTGGTATGAATTATTTGATCCTGACATAACAATATATAGACAGAGATATTTTCATTAGTCTCCAATTTGGAATGCAGCATGAGGAAAAACATTCTCAAGTCTTAATTTTCCCAGGTTTGTGTCAAAATACTGAGGTATGACTGCAAAAAATTATTTTTATGTTTTTTAAATTTCTTGGTGTAGATAATAATAGTAAAAATTAAATGTGTAAATCTAAGTTAATTTTTAAAATAGATTTCCTTGTCCAGGGCAACAGTGAAATAATGTCTGAAACACTGTGTGCAGGGCTGGTCATCCACGCCTAAGAAAGCTGAGCTCTAGTTAGAGCAGGAGAGGAGAGACTTTTGGAAAAAGTTTGATGAAAAGCTATTCTCCTTTTGAAAGAAAAATTAAAAAGGTTGGCTCATTCATCTAGCAAAATGATGGCTGCAGGAAGATAAGGTATTGCCAAGAATACATGGAGCAGAGCGGGAGAAGAGCCATTTAACCCAAAGGACAGTGTTGTTATGAGGATAAATTGGAATAAATTGGCCATGAATAAATTTGGGATGAAAATTAAGCAAATTTCTAGCAAGTTGTAGAGCAGTGGGGTCACAAATCTTTGACCTTAACTTCATCAGTGCAGCAGGGAATTTTGATGAGGCTGCGTGAAATGAAAAGAGCCAGGGACTCCTTTACTCCTGTCCTCCGGTAAACAGGATGAAAACCATCTGGGGATTTATTCTGGATTCAAGGATTCCTAATTCACTTCACTTTCACTACTTTAAATTGGTTTACGGCCATTTGACTTCTGAAAGAGGCTCTCTAAGTGGGAGATTTAGTGCAGTGAAGCCAAGTCACATCACTCTTGATGCTTTCGTTGTTGATCGTTCCTGGTTGCCTCATGTCAGCAGAGCTGGTGGTGTCTCTGAGAACTTGTCGGGAGCTCTTCTCTCATCCAGGCTGTTGCCCTAATAATTCAGTCATGCTGTCATCCTGTAACTATAATTGTTTCCTTTCTTTGTTGAGAAAACCTTAACCCAAATCTCATACTGAATTGCCCTGAACGTTAAATTGTAGTTTTGTTACAGTTTGAATGTATGTTATCTTCTAGGCTGTTTCTGGAACGGCTTCTGACTGCTTTAACACAGGTAGGCAAATGGTTTCTTGTGTTGATACATGTTTCTTTATGCTCCGCTATGACTGTGAGTTTTTGGTAAAGATGGCAAAGTCAGTTCAAGTATTTTCTGCCCTCTTCTATTTTAATACTTGGAAAAGCTTTTCCAAATTTTTATTTCTATTCAGCCTGCCCTCTCCACCCCCTTTTCCTTGATGGAGAGGAAAAGACTGCAATGGAAGAGGTTTTTCTGTTTTGTTTTTTACCCTGGTAACTTCAGCAGTCTCGCCAAGAGTGCAGCGCCTCAGACAGTCGGGCTGGTACAGTGAAGAAATCCTAAAGCTGGAGCTGGACCAAGCAGCGAGGGAACTTCTTGACCCAGATTTGCTGCCAGAGAAGTGTTTGTGTAACTATTTGGTTAACATGGTGTTTATACCCATGTCGTACAAGACTTATTAGATAGCTGACAGGTATTAAAGCGAGCTGCTTAAAAGGTTAGGGATTGGGCATGTTTCCCAAAACCAGAGATAGGGCTATTCCGGGAACTTGCTAGAAGGACAGACTCTACCTCTAATGGGTATATCCACCTATTAAAAAGTGTCTGTGTACATTTATGTGGGTTTGGGTTATTCCTGTAGCTCAGATGGAGGATCCCTAGGTACAGCTTAGCAATATCCAAGATTGATGAAATGGGTGTGACTGTAACTCCGTTAATTTTCACTGGCATTAACAGCCCTCTGGGAGTGACCCCAGAGCAGGACACTGCTGGCGTGCAAGGTGTCTGTCTTGTTCTGGTGTTTCTCATATGCTGGTGACAGGCTGGATAGGATGACTTAGATTTGGCTCTGAAAATTTAGAGAGAGGCTTTCAACAAGTTTGCACCCAATGTTATTGGAAGATCCCAGTGGAAGACAGACCCGAGCACAGTTTTAGATTACTTTCTCCATAGAGGAAGTCACAATCGATCAGGTTTCTTTTCACAGCTGTGCAGCTGTGATTAGGCAGTGCTTTTAGGCGGTTGGTACAGCAGGCCTTGAGCACAGCATCTGTAGATGTTTTCTTGTGTAGTACAGCTCCTGGGGTGGTGGTTTCATGGCAGCACATGCTGACCCACGTTAGTGCTGGTGTGGCTCTGCCCTGGGAGGGTGTAACACAGTCCTTGAAAGCCAGAGCATAATTCTGTCTTTGACAGCCAGCATGGCCACATGGTCTTCTCGTACAACTCCACTTCTTTCCTCTTCAGTCATACAAACTAGGTAAATACATAGAAGTAAGGACAGTTTATAGGAACCTGGCTTAAACCAGAGATAAAGGACTGAGAGAGACCACTCAGACCACGGAGCCTTGTCCCTACACTTGGAGGCAGGTGGACCTTAGATGCTTGGTGGGCTGTCACAAGCCCACGCTGGTGTGTGAGAGGAGAGCAAGATTTACAGTGTGCTTCAGCCATGTGCCACTTCAGCACAACAGGAAAGACTTCACTAGATGAAAATGCCTGGATGGTCCCCAGTAAGCGTGCCATGCATAAGACTATAAAGGAAGGCAAAAAGAGACAGCTAAAACTGTCTCTGCCAGTCTTGCTGTGGGAGCAGAAAACGTCCTTCATATTTTCAATGGAGAACATGTTACATAATTAAAATACTGAATAATTGGCAAATTTTGAAAAATACAATTTAGTGAGGAGTAATCAGTGAAGGAGGACACTCTTAGAGGGAGGCTGTGCAGAGGTCAACACTGAATTCACTACCATTTAACATATTCAGCAGTGAATGTTAAATTCTTGCTCCTAACATTTACAAGTGTATTGGAGAGGTGCTCTGCCAAAGACTGAAGAAGGGGCAGTCCTTCAGAGAGATCAGGAATACTAAGCAACTAGAGTCCATTTAAAGGACGTGCATTTTAATACGAGAAGAAACCAAATGATGTGTCTGGAAACATATAACAACATAGAACAGGGGGGAAAGGAAAGCAGGGGCTCTAAAAAAGAGATTAGAAGGGGCATTCAATCAGTGTGAGGGGCCCTACAATGGCAGGAAAGTTAGGGTGCACCTTGGACATATGGAAGCAGCAAGGTAGTTTTCTGAGTACAACTGTCAGAACCTGAAAATTGTTTCCATTTCATACTTTTTAAAAGGATACTGAAAAGTGTAGAGTATGAGGAAGAAAGTAATGCTAATTACTTAAGGGGAAGAGAAAAAGTTGTATAATGACACACTTGCAGATCAAGTTGTTCTTTATACTAGAGCAGACTGAGAAGTGACTTGATTAGTGTATAAATGCTCCATGGTAAGAACAAATGGACCTTAATTTAGCAGAGAAAAACACAACAAGAGCTAATAGCTGGAAACTCAATGCAACAAGCTCAAATTAAGTATTAGGCGGGCATTTTTTATTATTATATTTATTTAGCTGTTATTAACCACTGGGGAAGTGAACACAAATCAACAAAGGTAAGGATGGGACATCTTCAAATTAAAAGCAGCTGTATTTGGGGGTGATAGTCTTTAGCCAACTGTGAGCTAGTCTGCTTAATACGGGTGAAATAGAAATGCAGGCTACAGCCAAAGATTCTTTCTGTCGAAAAGTTTGTTTTAAGAATTGTGCTATATTTAAAATAATGTAAGCAGTGGGGAAATATTCTTTTACTTCTTTGGCAATGTTCTGAAACACATTACCTGCACCTCTTTTTCAAGTGCACAGCTACATCTAGTTACAAATTATTCTCATCTGAGTGTGTGTGTGTGTGGGGGGGTTCTTATTAATGTTAAGAGAACTGTTATCAGGCTTTCTTATGACCACATGTAGTACACTGACCACCCTCTGAGCCAAATTCTTCCTAGTTCAGTAGTGTATGGAAGAGGATCACAGTCCAACTCCTTTTGTGGCTGTATTTTACAAAGTAATGAAAGTAAATGTGGGAGATGCCAGAGAAAAAGAAAGGTATTAGGTTTTTTGTAACATATAAGAAAAGAAATCCAGAGAGACTCATTCCTCAGAATCTGAGATGCAGAATTGCTAAGGACTCCAGAGCTGCACAAAAGCTGTTTCGCGTCTCTGTTTCTTAAAAGTAGCATAAACGTCAGTTCTTCTATGTGAAAGTCAGGGGACTACAGGCTTAGTTACTCTGGGGTAACTGTCCAACTTTTGTGCCCAGAGGCAAAATTATCTGATAGTGGATAGGTAGAGTTACACCTGGTCTTAGGATGGGTAAAATTTAAAGCCTGGTTAATGAAATAAAGCTCAGTTACTCAGTCTTCTTGCTCTCCTTTAAGTGCTGTAGTCTGCAATACATTAATTATTTTTCTGTCTTTACATTAGCAGGCCCAGTTCTCCGTCATATCCATCACTTTGACTTGAACAGTCTTGGGTTTTTTGTTTTCCTCTGGTTCTAGCTACGGTTTAAGCATCTGTTTGGACAGCTTCAGATCTCCAGTAGTTAAACATCCTGTGACTTGTCTTCAGCTGTCACATTTCAGGTCCTTCCAAAAGACACACATCATGTGCTAGTTAAAACTTTTGTTTAGCTTGTTAAAGTGTAGCTTAATGGTATGCCAGATGCTCTCCAGTCAGAGAAATGCTTTGCTTGCACTCCCCCATCTGTGTGTGACTCTCTCCTTTTAAATCTGCTTTCTGCAGCAGACTTTCTGAGACAGATCAAATTCAGGCCCCGAAGAACTCGTGATTCAACATTCCCTTTTGTCCAGTTTACACAGCTTAATTGCCGCTTTGCACACTGCTCCCAGCCTCAGCCCAAAAGACATGCAGTAAGGCAAGTAATGTGGCACATCGGCGGGGCCACCGAGAACAGGTTGCTACGTCAAGATCCTCGGAGACACTTGGGAGCTTCGGGAAAGATGGATGAAATGCAGCTGCAAAGCACCCTCTTGCAACAGAGAGTCTTTTAGCTTTCAAGTACATGGATAGTATCAGCTGTCATAGATATTGATTTCACTGAACATTTCTTTGCCCTTGGCAAAATCGCCATTGTGGTACGCTAAATATGCTATTTGCGGAGCATCCTTTTCCTTCAGCCCCTAACCAACGCTTTCTCCATGTGCTTTCCCAATCAGAGAGAAAAATCTTGTCTTCGTAGATTGATCTACTTAAGGAAATGCAGTGCTGCTTCTTGCTTATTAAGATTCAGATCTCTTCTAGATTGCTGGCTTAAGCTCATCTCTTCTGTGTAAATTTCTGGGGGAGTGAGTGAGAAAAAGGAATGGGAGACAGAAAGGATATTTTAGGCAGCTGTTCAGCAACCTGTGAAATAATCTGAGGTCTTAACCCCACACATGTCCATGTCACATACTCCCCATCACTATTTATAACCTTTTTGGCTTTACAAGCAAAGAGGGCAGGAATGTGCATGGAGATGAAGCCAGCTATTTTCCCATGCCTAGACATCATACTCCAGTTGATGGGCAGAGATACTGGGAAAGAATGTTGTGAAAGCTGGGCATAGGGAGCTGGTGCTCTCAGGGCCCCACACTACACCTGATTTTTGAAGGGAAGGTGGAAAAAGGACTCTCAGGCTCCAGGTCGGTTACTGTAGAGCCTTTCACGAGAACTGTAACTGATTCTGAAAATTCTCCTTTTCAAAAGCCTTCAGAGAGACTTTTTTTTTTCATTATACACGACAATAAAATGAATGTAAAAAGAGTTCATATGTGGGATATTTCGCATTAAATTTTAAAGCTAAAGCAGTGCCAGGCTGTGTGTGAAAGTAATTTCATTAATTTTATTCAGTAGATGATTCTATCAGATACAGCTTTTATATCTGCACCAAGTTTAGTGAACTGTAAACGTAAGTGGTAAATTGGTGAGGTAGTACCTTTTAAATTATGAAAAAACGGACATTAGTTGTAATACCCGGTATGAATCTGCTTACTGTGGGTAGCTGCCATTTTCAACTAGGTGAGTCTTTAAGCTGAACAGTTGATTGCATTTTGTTCACATGGAAATTTGATCCATATTTCCCAATGCATTTAGCTATTTACAGGATGTATTGCTGATGGAAAATGTCATCACCTGTGTGACCTGAATCAGGAAGTATAACATCGGTAGGTTGGATATGTATTTATTTGATAGCTATTTCCTGTGTAATGCACCTTTGTTTTTTCTCTACATGGGCTGTCATTTAGAAACCCAGAGTCCACTGCCCACCCTGACAGAGTGCTGTTCCTTGAATTCTTTGGCCTATCTCTCAAAAGAAGGATGCTATTACTAAAAACAGGGCAGACACCTCAGTTACTCCAGACTCACAGAGTCTTTAAAAGGTGGAGGAGGACAGTTCGTCAGGGTGTAAATCCTGAGGATGCTATTCCAGGAGGACTGATACAGGCTGAACTCTGTAAGAAGGCCAGGTAAGACTTGTGTGGTGGTGTGCCAAGTCGTGTGCGTAGCCGTCCCATCTGCAGCTGTGGTATATTACAAGCAAGAGAAAAGCTCAGCAAGGAGGGTGGGAACAAAAAGGCACTCATCTCTAATAAAATGGCTTTTAAGCCCTCCTCTGACCCCCTCCTCAGATGAAGGTATGTGCATCAAGGAGAATTGTTGCTGAGTTTTGAATGATTCTGCATTAAATTTTACTTCCCTGTTTCTCGCGACTAGCTCCTAGTTACTTAAATGCTCTACAGAAAAGCGCACTATGGAAACCAGCTACATTAGGTGGTTTGTAACACAGGGCTTAGATAAAAATGGTGCTTGTTCCAGATTAGCCCATGTGAAAAAAAAGTTCCTCCTCTAGGTAAGAAGGATACCTTCCTCAATGGAAATGAAGTCCTTTTGTTCTCACGAGTTGTCTAAGTCTTGCTTGGAGAAGGCCGACTGTCCCCGAGTGATGGAGGGTGCCGCTGAAATCTTCCGTGACTGACGCTCCTGCCTCTCTGCCAGGATACAAGCCCACAGATTGCCATGATGCTGTTCTGGTGGGTGTTTTGCTGGGCTGGCTGGGGTCTGTGGAGCCGGGGTGGGGAGAGAAGTTGTGGACGAGAGAAGGGATCTGTCTGCTCACTTTCACAGAAGGTGGAAGCTGGAAAATCTTCCTTCTTGTGTCCTTTAGGTGTGGGACTTCCTCACAGGTGGCAGTTCCCTTCAAGAGCTCAGCTGGCTCTCCCAACCAGCAGCTGTGCTGTGCTACCACAAAACCAGCGCGCTTTACTGGTGGGCGCTTGATAGAGAGGTGGAAAGGAAAAGTGAGAAGAACTCGGTGCGTTTTGAGCACCCTGTCCTCCCCTCTCCTGGAAGAGAAAGGCCACGCAGTGATAATGTCCACGTGCTAGTGGAGCGGAAGCAAAGATAAAGCATGCAGGACAGATACTACTGTCACTGTCATTGCAGAAATCATGGTAATGCAGCACGTGGATGACCGTATGTGCAGCATTATCATTGTTCTGCTATACCATCCATTGTGTCTCTGTATTTCTCAAACTCTGGGAATATCCATATTAGCATTTTGGTTTGGGTCAGGAGTTCACTTTAAGGTGAATGACTTTATTAGGCCTGCCTACCAGGCTTTGCTTCTCCTTGCCAAGTGGTGTGACAGCACAGGAGCTGAATTCATGTTAGCTGAAACTTAACTGGAAGATGCAGTCCAGCAGCTAGTGGGTGGTAAGTCCACAGGAGCAAACTAGAGCAAATTAAAATCTCACCAAAACATGTATAATCTGAATTTTGAGTCCTTAGCGCTAGCCATTTCCCCTCTTTATGTCCTCTCCTACTGGGCTGCTCTATTTGTTGTTGTCAGGAGCATATATTAGAAATTAACTGTGTTTGCCCAGTTTTCCTCAGGGACCTGATTTATGATATACTGACCAGCTTTCTGTTGTTTCTAACTTGCTTTTTCCCTTCTCTTTGTCTTCCACTTACTACTGTGAAAAGGCCAGTCAGTGAAAATAATCGAGTGCTTCTCCACAGTTAATGTGATTTGCTCTGGCCTTGCAAAATCTGTGCATACTTTCTGACTTGATACACCTTGTATTTTATGCATCAGTGTGCAATGATCATTTGGTTATAACAATTAAGCTGGGGATCATCTCCATCAATCTTCGTAATAATCTTCTATTATATTTTAACAAATGAGATGAGAAATAAAACAGCCTTACTCTTGTATTAGCATGGTGCAGATGTCCTTTTAAAGTTCTAAATTGCACGATGCAGCCTAATAACTATTAACTGCCTACAAAGGCACGTTAAGGAACGAGAACGTAAAAGACAAACGCACTTGTTTCACCTGATAAGATTTTTGAAACAGGAGGAAAAAAGCCCTTATGTGAAGGTGTGGAAAATCAGTTTGTTGAAGTGTTATAATCTTTCCATAGAAGGATTGGGAAGGATGACTTAATTGAATCCTCTGTAGAGGCATATCTTAGTCCTTACCTACTCCGTTATAAAATTTACCATAGGAGTAAGAAATGGTTACAGCTCAGGCAATACAGATATAGCATGAACACAAGAGATAGGCTTCCTCTGAAGAGATGATAATGCTATAGACATTGTTCTCTAAATCCTGTCAAGCTGTCTTAAGAGTGGGTGGAATCAATAAAACATTCCTATCACAAGCAAAAGGCTCATTTGTATTACCAAACAAAATTAACCAAAACTAAAATTTCACGTTCTAATGGTCTTGATGTAGGTTCCTCATTCGTTTCCTCAGTTAGATATTTCCTGGATAACTTGTGATGTTCATTGGGGAACGACTAAAACATTTTACACATGATGTTAGAAGATTTTCTCCTGGTACTATCAGGGAGCATTAGGACTTTCTAGGCTTTGAAATGTGGAAGCTACTGATGCTCCATGATCTTGGAGATCCTATCTCTGGCAGTATAGTAATTATACTGTTGTCAAAATGCTGTGTCTGATGCTGAAGTGATGAAAAACAAGAATGCTTTCTTCAGTAAAAGCACGTATTCCTAGGTGATAAATTGCCTTTTGAAAAGAAATGCTTAGCAAACTCAGGAAAGTCGTCCATTACTCTGTGATCTTCAAGAAAGTGATTGATAAGTATTTTCAACTTCACTTCCCATTGCACCGCTTAATGAACTCACTTGCACTTGGTTGCTCCCCATTAAGTTTTGTGGTGCCCAATTAGGCTTTTGCTTTGCTTACATGGTTCCAAATATGTAGCCAAACTGAAGTCTTATGGAGAGCTAAACTTGGCCACTTGCCACTTTTAATTTCTCACTTACATTTTGTTTGAAGAAGTCAGTGTGTTTTCCCCACATCATGCAACAGTGAAAATAAGAAGTAGATGAAATTGCTTCCTCTTCACACTGAATAAGGAACTTGATTCTAATAGGGCATGTAAAACCAACTCAGAAGGCTTTTGGGAGGTTTGAGGATCATGGGGGTTTTAGTTAGAAGGAAAGCAAAGGTAGACACTTCCTTCTTCCTAACACATTACATCTCTGAAGGAAGTTCCATGAAGGTGATATTCAGGAGAGTTACTTAAAAGCGAGAAAAAGAGTGTACCAAGAAAAACTGGGTTTGAAGCTTTGCACCAGAGCTGTCAGGAGGACCTTTAGCGTCAAACCTGGGTTCTTGGGCAAATAGGGTAAGCCCCTGGCTGTTGCAAGAACTTCCAGAGCAAGTTGCGGGCGAGGTTTTGGTGGTAGCAGACGATGGGAAAATACAGAGAAAGGAGATAATCTAGGTAGAGTGACTCTGGGAAACTGATCTTCACTGTGCCCCTTGTTGGTGGGAGATGAGCCCGTTTCCCTAATGGTCCTTCACCCTGGCTTGAGGCTGCCTCATCACTGGACCAAAGGCAGTGCAAGTGAGGATCTAAGATCCCAGACAGATTATTGTGCTGGATTTATCTCCAGACTACAGGTGCTACTGTCCCTATCTCTCTACCCTGAGCCTCAACAAGTGGCAACAGGAACATGCTGTACCTCATGACCTGCTCATGGAAATGCCAGAGGACTGAGCTTGAGCTGCTGATGGGGACATCTGAAATCATGACTGTGAGCGCTGATCTGCTATAACTGAAAAGCAGACACGGGTCCTGAAGCATGAGGCAGGAGCAGGCTTAGCTACTGATGCAGCTGATTCCAAGAGGCTTCATTTGGGGGAGCCTCAAGTGTTTATTCATGACCAGAATAGGAGCAGTTTAGTAACAAACCTTTAAAAACATTTCTTGCCGCTTTTCCCGTTTCATTCCCTGAAAGGGTTCTACACTCACCTGCATGCATCTACTTTTAGAACGCTTTCTCCATTTAATGACTATGTTCCACTTCATTCAAAGATTAATAGCAGTACAATTATTAATTGCAAATTTATAACCTTTTGCTCAGGTGGGGAGAATGTAACTTCTCATAAACATTAGCTCCAGATGAAATGTCATGTTGAAGGTCTCAGCTGTGAAGCTGTGCTTTTAATTAATTTTCAGATTTTCCGTTCGTTCTGAGAGATATCACAGGAATTTGCAAACACTCATTTAATCTCCATGGGCTGAATCCTACTTTCATCCTCCCGGTGACTGCGGTGATGGTTTGTTTGCGTGATGACTGCATACTTGTGCCCATCGGCACAACAGTGTCAAAGGCTTTAGAAGATTCTAGGGGCCCTTTCTGCAAAATCTGAGGTCAGAGGGACCTGCCACCTAGCTGGAGGATTTGACTGCAAAGACTCCCAGCCTAAGAAGCTGCAATAAGGAATATGGTTTAGAAAAAAATGCCATCTAGAAAAGTCCATGTTAAGAGCGTCCTTCAGGCCATATAGCTAGCTATTCCAGTGTTTATCTTCCTGCTAGAAATTGCTATGGAATAAAAATCTGTCTACTGTCAGATCATTTTTGCACAGTGATCAACATTTTTTGAGTCGATCTTTGAGTCGATCAATAAATTGAGATGATATGAGTTTTTGAAGCCACATGTTGTAGGGTTTTCTTTTCCAGGCTCAGGATTTTCTTTTTCTTGGCAGTACTCCCATCTGTTGGAATTGTTCCAGTTTTCCATGATTTATTATAATAAAAATAATTTATGAATGTTAATGAATTGGAGAACCCTTCAGCTAAGCAATTTTAGGCTTTATGGGGGTGCGGGTAAGTTAACCAGACTTGTTGATTATTTATGCCTACATTTAATCTTGGCAGATGTGGTCTTTTTAAACTTTTTTGCAATGTTTCATATTATATAGAATAGATGCATTCTCATTTTATAATTCTCATTATAAAATGGAAATATCTACTGAACATTTTACCTTTTCTCTGGTGTTATTTATGATTTATGATTGAAATGTATTTAATCCTTGGTCAGGCACTTCTTGTTCTTATTAAAAATTCCATCTTATTGTCCTTAATTATTTTGCCTGTTGAGATTTCACTGAGTTTTTAAATTGCTATACATGTTGGTCACACCTCTTAACTATTTCTTCAGTTTTTCCTTTCTTTAAATATTCATTTTCTCTATATTCTTGTAAATAAGTCTCCTTTTCAGTAGGATTTTTTTTACTGGCAATGCTTCCCTGCCCCCAACCCCTATATAAAATGGTGGGGGTTGGAGGTTTCCAGTACTGTATGAGTCATTCCTAATTTATAGCTCTTGAAATTTTTTAGTAGTTCTGTTAGCAACTGTTCTAAGTTGAGGAAGAAATAGCTTTTTAAATTTTTCCCCAGGATATATACTATGGTTGATTTTGCATTCTGGGTACACAGTGTAGATGTATGCTGATTGTGATTTTCTTTCATGGGTGAAGACCAATTTTAGATAATGCTTACTTCTTTTCTGTCCATTAAGGTGAAATTCAGTTTTGAGTCATCTCATGTTAAACAAAACAGGTCCTTTTAGTAAGAAATTTGTCTGTTCTTTTCTTTTTTCTTTTTCTTTTTTCAAACTCAAAAATTGAATTCTAGCTTTTTGAGATGTGCAGCAAAAATCCTTCAGCTTAAAATCAGGCATGACTTGTTCATTCTGCACATTGCAACTTAAAGTTTAAGGAATAGTTTGTTTAGTTTTCTGGTGGGATTTTCTCATCTGGGATAAAGCTCACCCATCTCTTAATTTTAATCAGTTGCAACTTTAATCCTCAAACATTTTAAATTTATTAATATGATTCAAATTAAGAGATAAGTGCTAAGTATGGTGGGCCCCAGCTTGCAAAGTTGCATTGGAAAATGGAGATACCATGTGCCAACTCAGTAATAAGTATTGTTGGTTTATTTTTAAGTGTGTGGTCTCTGTAGAAGCAGAGCATCTTGATGATAATGGTTTCTCTGACATATTTATAAATTGTAATCAAGCTATGAAAAATGCAACAACGAAAGTCATGGTGCCTGGGACGTGGAAAGTCAGGCAGACTCCAGCTCAGTTCTCTCTCCACTGTAGCATGAGAAATCAGTATGTCAAGTCTTTCTGTAACCCCTAGACAGGCCTGAAAAATATTTCTTCTTACATATTCACAGATGAGACTCATCACAATTGGTATTATATTCCCCTAAAATTAAATACTGTAAAAAAGTAAGGGGAATGTGCTTGAAAATTAATGTATGCTTGTTGATATTCTGGTCATACACAGATGTTGCTAGAGAAAAGGTCCCTTTAGCCTGACCCTGGTCTGATATGGAGGTCTGTATCCCATAGATGCCTCCGTGGCACCAGTCTTGGCTGCCTTCAGCAGGCCACAGCTTTCTAAGCCTTGGTAGCAGGCAGAAGCTAAAGATAGCTTAGTACTTCTCTGTCTTTTTTTTGTGTGTAACTGTTTCCAGCCTAACCACTTCGCTTTGCCCAGAGTAACTTGCTTTACATTTTTAAGCATCTCAGAATGAAGCCTAACAGGCACAAGGGCCCCCTATTTTCTTCAAAACAATGGATTCAAATGAATTAGGGTTGCAAACAAACCCATCAGGGTGTCAGCAGTCCCAGATGAATGTGGGCATCCCAGAAGCTGGAATGTGTTTCCCTGACACGTTTCAAGAACCAGGGGAAGGCTCGACTCGTAGCGTGGCATGCCAAGGGGCAGCGGGGGGAGGTTGCACAGCTCATTCCCTGGCTCGCAACGGAGCATGGCAACTGCAAAAATAACCTCCTCATTGCAGTAGGGAGTTAAAAGCAATGAAGATGTTGTAACAGGTAAAAGACCAAGACCCTTCCCTCTTATCCTGTAGCATGTGTGAGACATTTATTTTAATCTTCCCATCATTCCAGCAACTTTTAGTTAATTCTAATCAGATTTTTTTCCTCCTATGCGAACATTGCTAGACCCTTTTGCTTATTGCCTGGCCTCAAGCCTACATACAAATATGTGTGTATATATATGTGAATACATTAAAAAAAAAATACAGACATGTATATATATGTGTATGCATACACATGTTAGAAAAACATGTTCCTTTGTGCTTAAAGTTACCGCACATGTAATGTTGTGGGTCTGACATGTTTTGGTAGCTGGACTGGTGCTGCTATATCTTTATCTTTCCCTTTTTTGAATGAAGTTAAAGAATTGCTTCTGGGACTAGACAGCCCTCTGTCCTTTACAGTCCCCAAACCAGCCCAGCCACCTTATCACCTCCCCAGATTTGTGTCAATTGTTCCTATGTGTTACATAAATGCTTATAAGCTGTGGCAAAAGCGCACACAAATTCTGCTTTCCTTCTTCTCATTGCAGTCAGATTCTCACAGCCTTCTGAGGTGTCAAGTATACACGAGGTCATTTTGCCCTGCGTAATGCCAGGTAAATGAACCAATTTTCATTTGTGCTTTAGGGAAGGGTGGCAGTATCTGTCCAAGATTTTTACACAGGGTGAAAGACAAGGTTGAAATAAAAGCACAGTATGGATATCCATTGGTTGTTCTCCCGGTCCTAGAAAAGTTCTTGGGGAGGGAAAATAGATTTAAAAGAGAGTGCTAGGATGTCTGCCTCTGAGAACAGATAATGATCTGTGTATGAAATCTGCTGCTCCTGGATCACAAACACAGCCCTTTGGATTACTTTTGGATGCAAATCATGCAGAAGTCAACACAAGAAGCTGAGTAACCATACAAAATACACTTATTAAAGAAGAGCTGTGTTCACTGACCTAGGAAAAAAAAGTTTTTAAAAAAGTTAGTCCTGTTATTTATCATCACTGTTTTGCTCTGCTGTTTTACTTTTCTCACTCAATTTGCTATTGCCCCTCTTTTCTGTTGCTGTAGATCAGAGCTCCCACCTGCCTTAACCTTGGGACTTCTGTGTGTAGATTGAAGCATCTTGTCTTTTTTTTGGTGCCTGGCTTGCTCTGTGGAAGAACAGAACTTAGCGCTTGTACTGAAGCTGGTGACTGGCAAGTCAGGCTCGGGAAGAAGCTCTTAGAAGCGGAGTCCTGACCTACCATTTAAAATATCAACCTATGATTGTGACCGTGAAAACAGCTGTGTAAATTCCTAGCTTCATCCCTGGGCAAACTGACATAGACTGGGGAGAAAAAGAGGGTCGAAGAGCTTAGGAGAAGCAAACCCCAAAGTTTTAGTGCGCTTACAGATGCAATCTGAGGTCCTATTCTTGCAGCCACAGTACTAGATAAGACCTTGATGATTGTTTTAGGTTTTATATTGCTCCCTGCTCTGGAAGCGCACAGTTCTTTTATTGAAGATGAATGATACTAGGAAGGGTTTTCTGAAAGGGCTAACAGCATCTGCTGATGTTAACTGAATCTCTCCCCTTTAGGACAGTGAGGTTGGGGGGTGGGTGTTAGCGATTGCAGCTTGACATTAAAACCCAGTCGTGTGCCTGTGCAATCACTTCAACCTCCAAGCTTGGTTTGGCAGAGGTTCCCGCTCTCCGTCTGTGCTAGGGGGGCAGTGAATCCCAGCAAGGGGGAAAGAAAAAATGCTGGACGTTGAAATCTGCTCAGCCACCCCATTTGCCCAGCCCTGCGTACTGGAGCCACTGGTGTGGGGGCGGTGGGCCCGCTTTCCAGAGCTGTTCCTCTCGTCTCCCCTGCACATGCTCTCCACAGTCACCCACCATCCAGGAGAAAGGAGAAGGAGGCGTTTTTCTTGTGAGAAAGTAGAGTAATGCGATACATTCAGCTGAGTCTGATCACTCACCGCAGAGGGAGTATATTTTTCTCAGAGCTGTCAGCAGAAAGCAAGAGTGTTACATTGGGTTTACAGGTAGTAGGCCTGTAGTCTCGGTTATCCAACGTTTTTGGTGGATTTGTGCCAAATTTGTGCATCTCAGTTCACATGGGCGCGACCAACCTTCCTATCTATGCTACCCTGTGATTTTGACTCTTGTTTTGCCTTAAAATTTGAGTTCGTTTTAGGCCATCGTGCGCAAGAAAGACGACAGCTGCGTCAGTGTCTGTCATTAAAGTCTGAGAAGTTGAATGGTTTGTTGATGTCAGCAGGGTTATTTTCTATTTTTCAACAGTGTGAAAGAAAAGTCAGATCAATTATGCATTTCACTCCTACATTACTAATGGATGGACAGACAAGGGTTTTTTTCAGCTGACATCTAGTGTTCTAAGTAAAGAGATTATTCCCCTCAGTTTGCTTCCTTCATGTAATGAATGATAAGTAGATGAATCAGTGAGGTAAAATGTGTGACAGATAACAAATGAGTTACAAACTTTGTTATTTTGAGTGGATGTCCTGACACGGGGAAGTAGGCACGTGCTGGTGTGCAGTGTTGCAGTCAGTTCTGATTGTACCTTGATATTTAAATAATTTGCACTTCCAACTGATTTCCTAGATGTTCCTAGGATTGTAGGATCTTTTTAGGACCTCAAAATCCTTGGATAACGCTTCTCAATGAGCTTTAAAACTAAATTTAACATATTTAATTTTTTAAGGAATAAGACTTTATTACAAATTCTAATATTCGTAGTTAACTCCTAAGCTCCCAAGCAGTGCTTTGGCTTGCAGGGAGCTGCTCTCAGGTGGCACAGAGGACAGGTGAGTGTCGTGCAAACCAGCCTCTCGGTCACTGACTGTAACATCAAGGCAACAGCAGAGGTGAGTGTTTCATTGGAAATTAATATTGTGCTTGTATTAATAAAGCACCTGGCCTTTTATTTACACCATGAGTGGTGGGGAGGAAAGGTAACAATTTTTTTTTTCCTTGTGTAGTCCATGAGCTCATGATGTTCTGTGATATGGATTCATAGTCACGGATTAGCAAAGCCCTATTTTTTTTGCCTGTTTTTAAATGGCACCTTCTCAAAGCACTAGCAGATGCATTCTGACGAGTGCTAGATCTTCTCTTCCATTTTCTTGTTCTCTTAAATTGTTCTCTGATAGGATGGTCAACAACTCTGGCAACTAGTCCCTCCATTGACTCTTTAGGGACATAAAAAATAATAATAAAAAGCATAGCAATATCATAAAAAATATAACTTTATATGCAGTATATCTTTTTTTTTACTAACCTGAAAAAGAATGTAATAACAGCTTATAATCACAGGAGGTAAATTTTTAATTCAGTTCATGGATTTCAAAGGAATCTTTTCTTTTTTAAAAAAAAGGGTAAATAGTGTCCATCAGTAACTGCTGTCTTTAAAAAGAAATATTTGCCTGAGAGCAAAACACAATGCTAAACATTTTTAAGTTTCCAATTTGTCTGTGCTGGCCAGGTAATATTAAAGCCAGCTTCCTGTATTCATAAGATTTAATTTAATACAGCCTTTGCTTCTGGTGTTCACTTTCTGTGAATAACTCCTGAAGGATACAAAGAATTGACACAGCAAAAATAATACTTGCAGCAAAGGACAGACTTAGAGCATCTAACAAATTTAAATGGGGAAGTGTCTCCCACTGGTAGTTCTAATGCTTTGAATTCTGGAAATATTATCAAGGCTGGCTCAAAGCTTTATTTTATCACAACCATGTCACAATGTGTTATGAGATATTTGCGTTATTTTTCATGTGGTAAATTGGAACTGTCCTATGTATGAAAGGATACTGTCCATCAAAACAAAATTTATGGAATTATTCTATATTTATTCTCTTATTTTCTGTTTGTATTTTATAAATGTTCACTTGTTTTGAAGGATCAAGAATACAGAGAAAGTTCATGAGGGCTATAGTGAGGCTATTAATGCTGTTAATGAAGTTATATAGAATAATTTTTTATTACTGACTAGCTGAAAAAAGTACTAAGAGGAAAACTAAGTACCAGTGTTCTGAAAAAATGTGCAGAGCTTACAAGCTGACTATTTTTGCAGTGCCACTAGACTTCTGAATTTATTTTTAATATCCTACCTGTTTTCATCATTCTCGGTCCTATTAGGTCAGTAAAGAGGGGAACATCTAGCCTGACAAGCTGGTCCTACTGGTAAAGTACCTGGGAGCAGTGGTTCTTCACATCATAGCTGTCTTTGGCATTGAGAAGGGGTGGTATTCTCAGGTTGTGGTCCTTATCTTTGGTATCTTGGCTTCAGCTAACGTTGCCTTAGAATATTTAAGATAGGTTTTGGCTTTTTTGCTGAGTCCAGCCAAGGGGGACCCTGAAGGAGTTCTTCCTCACATATGGGTTTCTTAGGTTAGATTGAATTTCCTTAACATCAAAAGCCTTTTAGGCTGCCCCAAGGCTTCCAAGACAATCACAAGACATTGGCTGCTGTGACACAGAGCCTAGAGAAGCCCCTTGCTTTCCTGGGTCAGCAGGTGGAGCAGCCACAGGGTACGCTCTCTATACACTCTGTTTAGAAGACAGCTCTCCTTTCCGTTTAAGTGGAGTCTGTTGGACAGTGCTCTCTAGGATGACAGTGCTATTGCTCGTTTTCTTTAATATGAAGCTGCCCACAGACAGTAAATAGTTACCAGAATCTTCTGGTGCATTTAGGGGAAGGGGTAGGGCATGGGGGGGTGAAGAGAGATGTTTAGACACAGTCCACTCTTCATATTGATTACTTATGCTTCCACTGCTACATGTTGATCCACTTTGTTGTATAGTTGAATAGGGTCTTATCATGTCTCATATTTTATTTAACTTGGTGTGCTTTACTTACCGTGTTGTCTTAACCTGCTAACTTCAGAAATATTTATAAAGGAGATGTGGTTGTGTCGTTTTAGCAACAGTATTCTAAAGATGAGGTAAAAACTGATGTGCACATTGAGACACTGTCTTTTATTTAATCAGCTGGCATAATTGGGAAAGGTAGACAAATTTTCAGGCACACCAGCCTTCCTCGGGTCTGAAACAGAATTAGCAGACTTCAGAGCTAAACACAAAATGAAAACAACTGCTCAGGTATGTACCGGGTAAACTACCTCTAAAAGAAAAGGCAGTTAGTATGTGTACAGTAGAGAAAGCTGGTAAGGCAGTTATCTCTCTAAGTGAAAGAAAGAAGCAATAATTTATAGCCTGTGGAACATGGAAAGGTTAGCGGAGGGGAAAGGAAATGATATTGTGCCATGAAATCAATATCTCTACTGAATCCATGCTTTTTAGTGACCAGCAAGTTTAAAATGTTAGCTCCAGGCTTGTCTTTGGAAGGCATTTTGGAGATCTTTAAAGATCAGGACTGAGAGATCAGAGGTGGCATGGTTGTGAAAAGCGTTCTTTGTACAAAATGGGGATATTATGTTTGTGTCAAAAGTCTATCACAGAGCTGAATCTCAGAAATATTTTCCCACAGGATGAACATTTGAGGTTAAAAAGGATCTTTTAGGTCAGATGTATGTTTGCTTTTGTCTGCAGTACAGCAGATAGTGTAATGTATCTTGTTAAACGGGATTTACTCTTGCTAAGTCTATTGACATCTCCCTTTCATCTGTGAGATAGCTGTACCTAAGTGCTACTGCTGGTGTGTTCAAATCCTGAAGTCTATATTTAGTTTTTATTGACTCATCTCTGAAATTCCCACATGTTGTTCTTAAAACCTGAGTCAATCTACTACAGTGTGACAGTACCTCACAAGTGGGCAGGAGACTCCTAGAGCGTACACCACTGCCCCAGATGTGAAATGTCCTGGTGTGCTCTCCCCACTCCGGAAAGAATGTTTTGATAAGAATAAGGTTTTCTCAACCTCTGGAAATCATCTTGCAGTTGCCACCGTACGTGACAAACCTGGCGTTTTCTCGTTCTGCGAGGTTCCCTTCTCGCCCTGTGTCTGTTTCCATTGCCTCTCATTAAGCTTAACCCCTTAGAGCCTGGAGAAATGCCAATAAATGGGACCTTCTTGCTACTCAGGTGAGTCCTGGGCTCTTCTCCCTTTCAGAAGCCCCATTGCTATGGTGGCAGCTCTGCTGTCACCTCACCTTTTCTGACCCCATACGTGCAATGAACAGTGGGAGAAACTGAGCCACGGCACCCCATGCCTGTGACATCAGGTGAGTGACCTGAAGCTAATGACATTAGGGTTGGGTACCAGTTAGTGGAAGATCTGGATACCTTTTCCTCACCAGCACTGCTTCAGGAGGGAGCTGTCAGGAAGGTGGGATGACAATTCTCTTATTTCTTCTTTTCGTCTCCCTGGGAATCTTCTTGGCCTGTACTATTATTCAAGAAGGTGTGCTCACCTTAAAGTAATATCTTCTCTTTGACAGCAGCCAGCCCGGGGTGTTTCACAGGGATGCATAAAACTCTGAGGGTAGATATTTCAGTGTGTTTCTGTCAGTGCCACATGGGACGGGTGTTATACTGAGACAACAGCCAAGGAACAGCGGTAGGGTATTTCCCCAAGCAATGGTGAAACGAGACTACTGAAGTAATTAAAAGGTTGGTTTACTACCCTGGTGACCCCTGGAGAGTCTATTGCCATTTTCATGTTAAATAAGGCACAATTAGGTCTGACATATTGTCTGTCTTTAGAGCTCCTACCTGAGCTGATGACAGGGAACAAATTAATCCCAGTTGGATCCAGTTTAATTAAACCATCTCAAAGGTGTTGCGTTGCTTTGGATGTTTTGATTTTGTTATTATTTTTGTTTATTGCAAAAGCATACTATTCTTGGTCTGCCTTTTGCCAGAAATAGGATCATTCAGTCAAAGTTTATATTCCTAAATAAGAGACTGTGATACTTTAATTGAACAGTATTACTGCGTATAGATGGTATAACTGAGGCTGGTAGAGATATTTCCACACTAGATTTGTGAACATTTTCAGTCAGACCCTTACTGCCTGTTCCTCAGGAAACTGAGCTTGTGATAAGAATGCCACACATGGAGTATTTCTTGTTCCTTTATTCTGGATTTTTTGTGACCATACCTGATTATTCTTCCATTACTACATAACTAGTGTTATCAGCTATTCTTTAATAAGTTAGATTGAAAGTACAAAATTATTTTATTGAAATATTTTATACAGTTTTGCAAGGACGGAAAGCTTAATAATGAAATAATCACTTTGGCACACTCATATGGGTTAATAATTCAACAGTGTATTAGTTATGCCCATGTTAAAAGAATTCCTTTTCTTTCATGTACCAGAAAAGCCATACTCTGGTGTCCTGATTTTAGCTGGGGTAGAGTTAATTTCCTTTCTAGTAGCTGGTATAGTGTTATGTTTTAGATTTAGTATGAGAAGAATGTTGATAACACTGATGTTTTCAGGTGCTGCTCAGTAATGTTTAGTCTGAAGTCAAGGATTTTTCAGCTTCTGATGCCCAGCCAACAAGAAGGCTGGAGGGGCACAAGCAGTTTGGAGGGGACACAGCCAGGACACCTGACCTAAAGTGGCCAACGGTGTATTCCATACCATGTGACGTCATGCCCAGTATATAAACTAGGGGGAGTTGGCCTGGCAGGGGGATTGCTGCTCAGGGAGTAACTGGGCATCAGTCTGTGAGTGGTGAGCAATTGCATTGTGCATCATTTACTTTGTATATTCCAATTCTATTATTATTATTATTATCATCATCATCATCATTATTATCATTATTATTATTATTATTGTCATTTTATTATCATTATAATTTTCTTCCTTTCTGTCTTATTAAACTATCTTTATCCCAACCTGCGAGTTTTATTTTTTTTTTCCCCAATTCTCTCCCCCATCTCACTGGGTGGGGGAGAAGTGAGTGAGCAGCTGTGTGGTGCTTAATTGTTGGCTGGGGTTAAACCACAACACTGGCCAACCTGGTACCTTCAGATTTACCCATGTCTTGGTATTTATATGGTTCTTATAGGGCCTGTGGTTACTATAGTGCCTTATATGGTTACTGTAGTGCCTTTCAGTGCCTTGAAATCAAGACCGCGTGTTACTTTGATAAAACTCAAGTGGTTTTGTTTCCATTTTATAGACTGAAAAGTGAGAAATGACAAACCTGTATTTCTGAGGTGGCCCAGCCCCTGCCTGTGGATTCTTACCAGATCTACCAGCTTTGATGTTTGGACCACTCTTGATGCTACAGGACAAAAAAGTTGAAACAGCTTTTTATTTTACTTAACCCTACTTACGTGTTGGAGATGCACGGCAGGTGTCCTCACAGTGTGTATGAGGTAAGTTACTAGCTTGCTGGTCAAGGCAATGGCAGAACTTCACCAGCTCTGAAGGCACCGGTTCCCTCCTCAGGCTGAGGAAGATTTTGGAGAGGTACGTAAGCAGTTTCCTTAATTCTGCTTGCAGAGTTTTCCCAGGGGCTGTTGACACTCTGTAGTCTGCCTTTCCTCATTCAGACTTGGAGCTACGCAAGGGTTGACTCTTCCAGTTCGTTTTGTTTTGGTTTTCTTAAATCACAGTATTTCACAACTAAATTTGGTTTGGAAGTGCAAAAAAAGGTGAGGCTGAATTAGTAAAACAAGTCCAAACATATTGTTTGACTAGAAACAGTGTTTCACTCTGTATTAAAGTTCTAAGGTTTAGTTTACGTTGTTTATCCTATTTTCCAAAAAATATCATTTGACCTCTGTAACAAAATTGAAAAATATTATTTTTAAACACAAAATTACCAACCATAGCACTTCTTTCAAAACAATGATTTTAAAATTGGGGTTTTTCTTTAATTTTTCTCCCCCCATTTATCCTGTTTGGAAAATATTCTTTGGAATTTACTTAAATTCATGTAACATTTTGGTCTGCTCAAACCTGCATATTTTGGAAGGTTTTATTTGCCAGAAATACTTCACTCCATTCAAATTGCATGCGTCTGGATAATCTTTTTCTTTGGCCCAGTCTGAACCCAGTAAGTGAATTGCTTTACCTCTTTTGGTACTAGTGATGAAAAAAGTGATAGTAATAACGAATACCTCTGTGATGGGAGGGCAATGGCCAATTTCTACAGCCAGTGTACCATGTTTTTCTGAAGCTGTCATCTGGATGCAACTGATCTCTAGCTCCATCTGTGCTGTTTCTTTCAAGCTGTTCAGTAGATTCTTCACAGCCCTGTGCTTTCTCTCTTGTTGTGGTCCCATCACTGTAACTTAATAAATCCTCTCTCCCTGCACAAAACCAGATGATGAGTAACTTTTAGATGCTGCTTCCAACTTACACATTTTCTCCTGGTTTTGAATTTTTTTTTTTTTTTCTGAATTTGACAGGTTTTCAGCTCCAGTAGAAGGTAAGTATTTAATGAGGGCAGTATAGCTCAGTCTTTATTTTTCTGCACTTTCCCACCTCTTTGTCCTCCATTCTGATTTTCTGTTTCAAAAATGAAGTCACTTTCACAACTTCTTTGTAATATATCCTGTCCACCCCTTGCTCTCCAGCATTTCCAGGAATTCATGCTGCTTTCTTAATTGACCTGTCATTTACAGACAGTATCTGTAACTCTTGGGTGGATACTTGGTAGCCATTCTGAATTCTGATGAACAAAGCAGAAAATTTCAAATCTGCAATGCTTTGGAGACTATGAGCTGTCTGCAGGCAAGACGCAATTATTTCTATTCAGGCTGGTTACTAAGCTGTCCTTGCTCACCAAATATACATAGGGAACTAGGTATTTCGAGTGTGACTTGAATTTGGTCAGCTCAATCTACTATATCAATGCTACAGCTAAATTAATCTTTTCACATAGGCAGCTACAATTTGAGATAAATTGAAATTGTATTAGTCAAGGGCAAGATGTCATCATAAAATCCTGGCCTACTTCATTGCTTAATTAGTTTTATAAATATTTATTTTTACAAAATAAAGACAATGGTATTGAAGATCTTAGTCCTTTTTCACTCCCATGAAGTCGTAATCAAGCTTATCTCTCGTGAGAACAACTGTCTGTTTTCTTTCCTCCTTCTCATGTATACTCACTTCTTCAACTCAAGGCTTATAAGCAGATCATTCTAAATGACTATGGAATTTAAAAGCAGATATGTATGTGGGTGTAATTGCTTCTCAGAAGCTGAGATAATGCTGTTTACTAACAACATTTATGTCATTTCTACTTGGTACACATCTGTGACAAATTTTCTGCCAAAATTATATTATTTTTATGTTAATGTTGCCTGTAGCATCCACAGCTATAGTATTCCTTGCCTGAGCTTCAATAGTAGAGCTGAAAGAGTTAACGAGTTTGGTTGCAGACCCAGTGAATTTACTAAAAGCAAAGCTGAATGAAGAATCAACATCATTTCCCTGACATTCCTTCTTCATAGTCATTGCACATGATCTGTTAATAATAACCTTTGGTAGAGCTCTACTGGAATACTCATTATTTGTCCTTCTCTCTACCCTCAACAAAAATACGGTAATATCTGTGCAAAGAGCAACATGCACAAGTTCAGGGGAGTCACAGCTTGCTACCCATTGGAGGCCCTCAAGAAATCACTTGCTAGTGTTCAGGTATTCCCATTTAAAGGATCATCATAACGCTATAAGGAGTGCCTTGCTATTAAACAAGTACCCAGGAGTCACCCTTAACTCAGGTCAAGCTCAGATGAATGCAAATAGGAGTTTGTTTACAATGTCCAGAATAGAAAGCATCATTTAAAATATTGGCAAAAGATGCGTATGGTGTAAATAGGAAGCTGTTCTGCTAATCTGCTCATGCTAAAACCAAACAAAAAAGTCCCCTTCTATATTAGCCAAGCTGCTCATACTGCTTTTTGGCTCAAATGCTGGGGAAGGCACTATTTTCCTGTGTGCTCATGAGAACCAGTAGGTGCAGGACCTTCCAAGTCAGTTGCGTTAGACTTTTTATCTAGTTCCCTGGAGTCCCTTGGGTTTCCACTTACATTCAAATCTGCCTCTCCTTTCCTTCCCCATTAAGTATGCACTAATCTGATAAAGAAAGAATCTAGCCCTTTTTTCCAGGAAAAGATTACTGAACCCCTACCCCCTTTGGAAAGACTAATATAACTTTTGACAGATCAGGTGCCATCTCCTAAACATGACTGCCTCTATTAAACTCATTAAGGGCACAATACCTTCCCCTGGCTCCCCCACTCTCACAGCCTCTGAGCAAGTACATTTCACTGTGAAATGTCTCAGGCCATTGAACATTGTGGTTTATTATCAACTACTAAATGGACAGACATATCCCAGGCAAACAATAGCCATTAAATGAGCATGTGCCTTCCATTACTGGTTGTTGATTTAGAACAGATACTCTGTTAATCAGCCATTTCAGAATGACAGTCAGTGGGTTTCAGGCAGACAGACTTACAGCTGAGGGAAACCATAACTGAGGCTTTCATGCAGAAGGAGTTATAATGCCAAAAGACAACTGTTGAGAGAACTTTGGTGGTCTTAAATTGCTCTGTCTTCCCTTCATTAGGAGGTTGGTCAACATACAGAATTGGAGCATCACAGCAACCTTCTCAGATTTACACAGCTGTAGAGACCGTTAATGCAACGCCCCATTTGACTGCCTGTGACTTCAGGGTCCTCTTCACTCCACAAAAGTGGAATCATATTGACTTACAAAAACATAAATAAAAATGATCATTCCAGCGACGCATGCTCTTGAAGAAGTCAACAAAGTGAAACACCGGTCTCACCTTCATGCTAAACCCTGAAAGATTTCCAGGATCTCCTCTGAAGTCTTGGTTCTAGCTGTGACCCTGCTCATGTCTGCTTTGTAGAAAAATACCTCTAGCAGAAGATGATTTCACTGTAATCCCTAAATCAAAACAAACTGGGAAATACACTGCTGTTTGTGTCAATGTCTAACGTTACACAGCCTCGGTGAGTGCACGACGTTATTTTGCATGCTGGCACTTGTAATGGATCAGACTACAGAACAATTACCTTTACTATAAAATTGTGTCTTCTTTTATAGTGTCTTCAGTTTTAATGAAGATCAGCTGTGACAAAGCTACATGGAGTAATGGAATAGAAATCACTTTTTGAAAACAAAAAGGTTTTTAAAAAGTCACAAAGGGACTGGAGAAGCCATGAGTGCATTTTCTACCTTAACATTTTGGCATTCCTCTGTGGAACCTTCTGCTGTCAGCAGGGAATGAAAAATTGCAGTTGACATCTACACCTGGCATTTGTCTCCATTAATGGTTAATGCAGGGACTGTGTTCTCTTGGCTTAGTCTCCACCTGTCAGCTACTCTTTAGGAGAAAAGAGAGCAGGGAGAAACCAAATAGGTTTAGGCTTCCTTATTTTGAACCAGCTTTCCAGTGAAATCTATAGGCAGGGGCCAAATCTGCATCCTTAAGGAAACGATTACATTGTGGCCCTGCTTGTCTCATCTCCTTCAGATCTGCTCTTCCATCCATTTATCTGTTATGGAAATTTTCTGCCTGTCTTCTCATTTCAGGAGCTAGAAATCAATTTTTTAAATTTGGCCCATCCTTCGAAGATTATGGAAAGCCTGTGGCATAGGTGTATTTTGAAATAGAGAACACACGTCTGTGTCTCTGAGACAGAAAGGAAAATGCTGCTGAAAGCTGGAGCCTGAAGATGCTTCCATTTGCTACAGGAACAACAGCTCCTTGGCAGAGACTTAATGAAGCAGTAAAGATGGAAGGTGGTTCCTCTACGTGTTGTTTCACCCTCAGAGGAACATCCCACAGGCTGACGGCTGTGGGCCTGGTGTGGATGTAATTGGTCTCAGATTCCCTGTCTCCTCCTAACCCAGAGATGCTCGATTACATCCGCAGGGATCACCTGTGGCACAATCATGTTCAAGACCTTTGTCCTGAAAGCTGGCGTCTTTTTTTCTTGCATCGAGCAGGAACGACTGCAACTTATGAAGGCAAAGCAAAAGTATCACGCCAGCTAGCTTTTAAACTCATTGATGTTAGAGATTATCCATGTTATTTTTTGGCATGTTAGGTGCACAGACTCTATGTCTACTTATTGTAGCTCCCAGGAGTACTCCGCAGCTTCTAGATTTGGATGCACGCTACGGCAGTAACCCAGCTCTGTAGTTTTTTGACAATCATCCCCACCATACAAAGGAAACCTGGGCCCAGTTCTTCCAAGGGAGCTGGGGCACGCTCTGGTCCTCTTCCATGGCTGAGACTTATGGTTGTCCAATGAAAGGTGATAGTTTGCTTTTCCACCGTGGCAAGTTAAAATATCTTTGAAAGACAGCACAGAACACAATAAAAGAAATAACAAGACTAAAGTCTGGGCCAACGCTGTTGCTGAGCAGAAAGGCAAAAGAGTTGTTATAGCAACAGATGAAGGAGGATTTTTTTAACAAGTGCAAGCACCTGAACCTTAGAAAGCTAATGTAGCTGTAATTGAGAAAGTCTAAATGGTACCTTTCAGGCTGACGTGCGTTTGCTGTGCTTGCGCGTCGAGCTGACCAAACCTGAGTGCCTGTATTATTGCCGTCACAGGCCCAAGCTTTTAAGACCTGTTGAGGATCCAAGAGTACATCGGTCCAGCCCGTAGACTGCTTTAATCAGAATATGCGGGTCTTAGATTAGAGCTGTTTGCACAATGCTCTGGAGCACGCGCAGACCAAGCTTGCATCTGCCCACAAGGTACTGTTGCAGGCATGCCCTGACTGCATTTACTTTGGGGAAATATTTCTCTCTTGTTTTGCTGTCATTAGCAGTGCTCCAAAGATGAGAGTGATCTAAAGCAGAGCGTCAGCTGCTATTTGTCACCGTGCCATCTCTCACCCGGCACGGGGCAAGTCTAACCCACTCTGTAATAACTAAACATCAGCCCCCTGAGCCCGGATTTGCTCTAGCATTCCTGCCCCTAGTAAAGCTCAAATAGTAGTTATTACACGAGTAGGAGTTTTTTCCAGCACACACAAAACCAGGGGAAGGGATTAGAAACAGCCACAAACAAGGCGTAGATAAATACACGTACCGCTAAAAGCCAATCAGTTATTTGACCTCAGGTTCATATTTCTGTAAACATGTATCTTGGCAACGTATCATTCAGTTTCTCAATACGATGTAATGCAAGCCCTTCCTCATTTATCTCAGCTGTCTTGTTGTGTTATGTTACAAATGATTACAGTTAATTCTGTGTTTAATTGCGCTTAGCATAATTTATTTGCTATCCAGTGATTTTAACTGTTGGACATAACAAAATATGGTTGTTTTTTCTTCTGCTTCCTTCTGCTTCTCATTTGTGGATGCTGAAAGCAGCTGGACCTGTTCCATGTGAATGGAAATAATTACGAGCATGTACAACAAATTCATTAATCTCAAGAAGGCATCTTGTGTGGAGCTATTCCTGGAGTATTCTTCATGAATTGTCTTCCTCTTTCCTGCCCCTCCAAAATTACTTCCTTTTAATTTTCCATCACAAACCTGTTTTCTGTGAACCCATCTCCTTCCTCTTACCATTGGGGATTGGAAGTAAAATGTGTTTCAACTAAAATTGGCAATAATGACATGTTTCTTAAACCAATGCGCCTGTCCCAGATGTTCTGGAGGGAAGGAAAGCTCTGAGTCTTTCAAGGGCGATTGGAGCACTGGGACTGTTTCACACAATGGGAGCCCAAAAGACAGCAATTTTGTTCCACGTCATTGCCCCTTACTTTTTAAATACATTTATCCTGGGTTCCAAATGCAGAGCAGTCTGGACCCATGCATTTTATTTTGTGGAATTTAATAGTCTGAAAATAATCCATGTTTCTTCCGCTATACCCACTTTCATTTTCTTCTTGGTTTTGCTTTTTAATCCCTGTGAGCAATTTGCCAGTCCTTTAAACAGACTATCAGTAAACCTGTTCCACTGGTGCCTAAAGGTACTGCTTGCCCTTAAAGTCACTGTCTGACGAGGGACAGTCTGTTCAAATCTTATTCTCCAAAGTTCCCAAAGTGCTTGAGTGGGAGAAGTCCACACATAAAACCAAGCCCAGACCACCGTGCTGAAGCCAGGCAGGGACTGTGCTGTGTGTGCCGTGATGGCTTTCAGAGAGGATAGCAACGACGCAGCCAGCATGGCAACAGATGCGTACATATTTCATTACATACATATTAGCGTACATCTTTCAAGAGGTTGGTTATCCATGCCCTTTCAAGTCTGAGCACAGGGACTTGTGTGCATAACCCTATGGTACAGTTAATGAACTTTCTGAGACACGTAGATGAAAACTGCTCCTCTGTCTCAAAATCAAAGCCGATAAGGCCTGCATCGTTTCCTTTTAAATACAGCTGGGTTTGATCATATCAGGGAATATTTCCAGCTTACCCATATTCAATTTGTGTTACTTCTATTTCTTATTTACCACAAATACACTCATCTATGTGAAAAATGAGGCCAGCATTTGATCAGCACTTAATGGAAGCCTTTGAGGATCTCTCAGCTATTGTTCACTGTTATCTGTCAGCAGAATAATGACAAAGTAGAAGAGAGTGCATGCATTGTATCTAATGTGATTAGTCTTCTAATGCTGGGGATGTAGGGAAGAACACAGTCAGCAGGTAAAATATACCTCTGGGTAAATACATGAAGAGTGCAAGGCTAGTCTGAAATACAAACCCCACAGAAAATCAGTAGTTTCTTCAGTTGTAGGTTGTGTTTTTATGTATGTAGAGTACTAGTTTACCTTGGGGAAGAGCTGCAGTGAGATTGCATGGAGGTGAAGTGTTGGGAGGAGGAATGCAAGAAAGTTTGGTATTGTAAGTCATTATTGAATCTTTACACTAATTAGATTTTGCAAAGGTACAGTTCAGGCAGTAATCAGAATTATGAGAGGTCAATGACAGTAGAAATTCAAGAATGTGTTTATCTTATAATGCACTGTAGGCCTATCTGCACCACTGAAAAAATGCTGCCAATGCAAATGAACTCAGTTAAGAGCTGAGTTATATCTGCTACTCAGCATCAAAGTGAAATTTTGTGTTTCATCTGAATTCTGAGTTCTTGCCCATCTTCCTGTGAAGGGTTTGATGGTGGAATATGATTCAGCAATGTGCTCTCGCAGCCCAGAAAGCCAGTCACATCCTGGGCTGCACCAAGAGAAGTGCGGCTAGTTGGTCAAGGGAGGTGATTCCGCCCCTCTGCTCTGCTCTGGTGAGACCCCACCTGCAGTCCTGCATCCAGCTCTGGGGTCCTCAGCATAAGAAAGACATGGACCTGCTCGAGTGGGTCCAGAGGAGGGCCACGAAGATGATCAGGGGCTGGAGTAACTCCCCTATGAGGATAGGCTGAGGGAGTTGGGGTTGCTTAGCCTGGAGAAGAGAAGGCTCCAGGGAGACCTTATAGCAGCCTTCCAGCACCTAAAGGGGGCCTACAGGAAAGCCAGAGAGGGACTTTTTACAAGGGCAGGTAGTGATAGGACACAGGGTAATGGCTTTAAACTGAAAGAGGGTAGGTTTAGATTAGATGTAAGGAAGAAGTTCTTCACTTTGAGGGTGATGAGGCACTGGAACAGGTTGCCCCGAGAGGTTGTGGATGCCCCATCCCTGGCAGTGTTCAAGGCCAGGTTGGATGGGGCTTTGAGCAACCTGGTCTAGTGGAAGGTGTCCCTGCCCATGGCAGGGAGATTGGAACTAGGTGATCTTTAAGGTCCCTTCCAACCCAAATCATTCCATGATTCTATGAACATAGAGCCTTCTGTTCACTTTTGTGAATAGGCTTCAGATCTACATGCTGAACCTAATTGATTGTCAGTGCTTTCACGTGCATGCCTGGGAACTGGATTTCTTGATCCAGGAGATCCATTCCAGGTTCATATGAGTCAAAAAAATCCCATAATCCACTATCTGCATATGCAGATTGATCTTCACGTCTTCTGTTTCCCAGAGGATAGTTCTTGTATTTGCAAATTGTCACTATAACTAGGGCTGATCAGGAACTTCTCAATTTTTTAATTACTATAAATTGCTGATAAGAGTTGTTTTTAAAACCTCACTAACTTTTTTTCCTGGAAAACTCCAGTATTAGTGCTATTGGTAAAGAATTATCAGTCCATAATGGAATTTTCGCTTGAAAAAGAGACGGGCACAATAGTAGGTGTAGCCCAGGAAATCAGCAGTCTTTAAATAAGTTTGGTAGACAGGGGCTTCACTCTCTGTTCTAAGTATTGCTAGTGACTGGCCTGGGTACCTGTATACAGACTATTCTGAGCTGTGGATGCACATAATCCTCATCCCTCTTAATGCTCCCCATCAAACTGAAAAGCTGTGCAAATTCTTAGGTTCATATGAATTAAAAACCCTTTGCAGCTTAGAAACATTTGTGGATGAAAAAATTTTTGTTGGGAAGAAAACTTCAGCTGCTCTTTCCTGACCTAAAATCATATCACTGCTTACAGCATGCCACTGCAATATTATTTTAAACTGAAAACTTGTTTATGAATTGAGTAGTTTTTCTAGTGTCATGGTCCTTAATATACCCCAATTTTGGAACTATGGAACTAGCTTACTCCACACCTTCAAAAACACATGCACAAAATTTAAGAATTGTGTTCTCAACATTTTGAACTTTTCTGGTGTTTTTTATGAGGAGGGCTCACTGCAAGTTCATAAATAAGTTTCATAGTAACACTTGAGTTCTTCATCCAATATTCTGTATTTTCGACCTAATCCAAAGAGCAGATCTGATTCATAGAGAACAGAGTTGTGTTGACATTAATTTCTAAATCAAACCTGAAGATGGCAAACTGCATGTGTGTATAGGTTCACACCAGGAATTAGGGCAATAGCCTATCTTGTAGATGGTCCCTGGCCAAATATAATTTTCTTTAAAATGTCCTTTCTCTCCCTAACTGTGATGTCTTTGGTTAGGTAATATATTGCAAGTGAGAAAAAAAAAATCGGCTACTTCAGTAGAGACACACATTAATTTAATGGCTGTTATTGTATATTTCCATATCAGCAAAGTATAATCTGCATTATTTTTCTAGTGTTGTAACTTTTTCTAATATCTTTTCCAGTTCATTGGCATTTCCAAGGTGAAAATCTCAGCTGTTTTCTGTTATAGTCTCCCACCTAGGAAGAAGATTTAAGATCAGCCGTATCAGCAGTTTGTTGCTGGCATCGAGATTATACTTTCTTCATCGTCCCTGTCTATGCTAATGCCTCTTTCTGTTCCCTGCCACAACTCTGCTCATGAACCAGCCAAGCAAAACTAAAGCTTCTAGGCTTACTAGCAACAGGATTCTTCCAGGTAAAGGAGTATGTGTATCAAAACAGTCCTGTTACCAGCAAAAATCTTACTGACCAATTATTGACACCTTTGCACAAATTTGGTTATGTCAGGGTTTTGCACTAAATCTGACACAGAATGAGAAAGCCATGTAAAAAAAAAAGGGTAAGTAACTGCTCACGTGAATGTAGCAAACTTCATTGTGGTTCTTCACTGAATTTAGACTTTATGACTTGAGAGCATAGAACTTCATACTGTCCTAATTAGGATGCCAAGGGAAAGAAATTATTTAGATCTTTGTTTAGTATTCTGTAGAAGTGGTAAGTCCTACAAGAGTGTCAGGTAGATCCATGGACCTCTCCAGGGAAGGAGGAGAGCTAAAGAAGCATGACAATAATTTAATGTGTACAAATACTGGACAGGAATAGTTATATCTAATGAAAATGCTGCTGTTGTGGTAGGCACTGTTTTAATTTTGCTCCAGTTGCGGGTCATATTTCCTGTATTTTCCCCTTTTGTGGGTGTCTTCTGTGGAGTTGTAAATGTATAATTAATGCAGCATAGCAATGTGCACTAGCCATATTATTAAAATTTAACGTGGCATTAGCTTTCAAAAAGGAGTAACAAGTTGAAGCGAAAGCTGTAAAAAAGTGAGTTTCTGTGAGGAGTTCCATCATACAAAGCATTGAAATTTATCTCAATATTATTTTATTAGAGCTTTTTAATTAATATGGCAGATAAGCAGGACTGGCCATTATCTTTGCAGAACATTTGTATTAATACTGTCATGCAATTTGCAATGATTACTACAGAATATTCTGTCCCTGTTAAGAGCTTAGTTTAAGCTGATATGCAAAAGCCAGTCTTCTGCAGGGCAGAAGGGTTCTCATTCTCTTTCACTGGACTCCCAAGTCACAGTCATTTTTCTCAATTGAACCAGTCTTCCCTTTAGCAATATGGCCAAAGAAAACATAGAATCCCTCCCTGAGTACGCCAGTACTGGCAAGTTCTGAACGCATGCGTGGTAGGCAGAAAATTAGTCACCTTTTTTGTTTTAAAGCAATCCTGCTATTTATAGAATGCAAGACGAGATCATTTTGTAATCCAAAACTATGTTTTCAATTACTTACTAGATACTTTTTTGAGTTGGTTGTTTTTGGGGTTGGGGTTTTTTTTGTTTAGATACACAATACAAAGCCCAGCAATTTATTTCCAAGTGCAGCTTTGATAGTTTACTTCATAGTGGGATATTTGTAGCTATAATAAGGAATGAAAAGAAGAAAAAAAGAGTTCACATACCATATATTCTAGCTTAGCTATCATCTTCAAACAAATTAAAAAGTCAAGCACTAACACTGGATTTGAATTAGAAGTAGCAACAGTCTTCTCACAATGCTACAGAACTCACCGAAGCCCTTTGTGTACTGTTCCTGGTTTGGATTGATATGCAGATTTAAATATTTCAGGCAGGAGTGATTTTTTTAGTGAATAAACTAACCAAATAATTTTTTATGGATATCTTATGTCCTACATGGTTCTGTAGTTTTTCTGTGGGAGATCCCGTGTCTGTATTCAGAACACATATAATGAAACAATAAGAAATTCAGGGATTGTAGGAGCACCACAAGAAATAATACCCATTTCAGCTTGTAATGAGTTTTTTAAAGAACTGCTGAGAAGATTTCAAATATCTATATTGGCTGCAAACAAGTTTTTGTCCTTGAATTATCTTGACTTCATTCAATTCAGGACAGTTCAATGTTTGCATTATAACTTCACAGCACTCAGAATCAGACGCAGAAAAGGGTCGTTAAGATCCATTGCATTCCCTCTCCTTCGCTGGTCAAGGCAGTATTGTTCCCTAAATTATATTTTTCTGTTGTTTGCCTGGCCTGGATAAAGATTTATTAGGCTGATGTTAAAAAAGGAACAGCTACAGGAAATAAGCCACGCAGCATGAAGATGAGAAGGCTTCAGATTTTGGAAGCTGATAGATTTGGGTCCTGGTACTCATGTCAAAATACGGCATGAGTATCTTAAAATACATGGGGGTGACTCCTACCAGTAAGTGTAGAATTGTCAGTAAGTATGTCCACTTGTGTCTTCCGTGCATGAAAATATAAGTAGCTTATGAGACAATCAAGTTTATGACCTTAAGAAGCTGCACTTGTGTGCTGTGAGGAATGAACAATTTTGGGGGATGCTGATACAAAAGTAAGAGAATACTAGGTTGAACTCCTAGGTGCATCTGTTCGGTTTTTTTCCTTTGAACTCTGAGTCTTAGATCCTATTCAGACAGTTGGAAAAAATCCAAGAAGTACTTCTTGTAATTTTAAAAGTAAAATAGACTGTAGTTTTTATGTGTAAACTTGTAAGATTTACTTTTCGTCTGCTGAATAAAGGGAAAGGCTTTATCAGAGGGGGAAGTTAGGAACTGTACAGCCAACAATAGAATGCTGGAAAATTGGATTTGTGCAACTGAAGATGCCATTACTTGCTAATTGTAGTGCAATTATTAACAAAATAATAAATATGAGGATAATTTAGCATTTACCAAAAAAACCCCTAATGTGATAAGTGGTTTGCTCAAATATTTATTTTAAAAAGCATTTGTACAGCTCTTTCTGGTCACAGTCTGGGGGTCACAGAAATAATTTGCAGGCCAATGTGAAAATGTCACAGTTGAGAAAAAAAACGAGATAACATGGAAGTTGCAGATTTTGGTGGTGTTAGATGGTTTACCACGAGGTTTGACCCAAACAGGTTGGATAGTTGCTGGTAAGAGTGTCTTTGCCTAAAATTCCCTTCTTTCAGTGTGTTTTTTAATATTATTATGTTAAATTGTAGTAGCTGGTTTTGAAATATTAGGAAGTCTCCACAGTGCCCTCCAAGCTTTTAAAGCCAGAGCTCCTTCAATGAAATGTTAACTACTGGCATCTCCTTTCATGTAAGCATGTTACTTTATAGTCTCATCTTGTCTTTAAAGACTTTTTCTCCCTGATTTATGCAGCCTTTGTCTTCCTCTCCCTTGTTAATCAAGTGCCCCTGTAGATCTTCACGGTCATCTTTTAGTCCTTTGATAAGCACTAGAAAAGGGAAAAGACTTAAAATACTATCTAAAGCATCACTGATGGCACATGAGGCAGGGCTGCCCATGGTTGAGAGCTACAGTCTCTCATCAAAACCTCAGGGAAAGCTCTCCATAGCTGAAACCCTTCTTTATAACCGAAGCAGATACAAACAGCAAACTGCAGCTTAGTGGGTTATCATGCTTCAAGTTCTCTATGCCAGCTATGCTGAAGTAACTGTCCTTGTGCTCACACACAGCATATGTGAGGTAGTGCTGCTTATGCTGAGCTTTTATCACCTGGAGAATCCTGGGTGCCTGTTTGCCGAGTTCCTTTGTTTTGCTTTTTCTTGACAGAGAGATTGGCTTCCCAGAAGAGGATTCACACCAGTCTGTTAGCTCAGTGCACCCCTCCATATGGCCAGGCATTCCTCACTGTTTACAAAAAGTTGCCACAAATGAGTTGATGGGCTCATCCATTTCCTCTGAAACGCTGCGGAGAAGAGAAGCCCTCGCCCAGGTAGAACAGACACGAGATACAGCCCCGTGATGCACAGCTTCTGGGGAAGGGGCAGGGGCAAAGGGTGAAATGCAACCTTGAAAAAGAGGTATTGTCACAAACCAGAGCTCTATATGGGCTGCTATGAAGAAAATTAACTCCATCCCAGCTAGACCCAGTACACACACTAGGAATGCTCAGTTCACAAAGAAAAGAAATAAATAGCTCATTCCCCCTGACCCTATCTGCAGCCAGCCTTACAAACATCCCTGTGAGATCACCAAAACCCACCTGCCAGTTTTCTCCAGCATGTACAGCTGGACCTCTTCTTCAGGCCAAATTCTGCCCTAATTGGTGACACCTGTACAAACACACTTGGCAGTGGGGTTTGGGTGGGACTGATTTCCTCCTGATGTTTACTTAGGGCCATGAGTGGCCAAGTAGCAACAGCATCCTTCCCTCTGCAATGTGGCCTCAGTTAATTGGCAATCCAGAAAAAAAATACGGGAGAAATTTGTAGTCATGGCAGTCTGCTACTATGATGGTTAACAGGGCATGGATCTGCACAGTAAAAATAACAATCTTAAAGCAGCTCTTCAGAGAGGCAACATACTTGGGATCATTTTTTTTCCCCTTTTTTCTCTGTCTCCACAGGATGCCTTATGTGGAAAAGCATAAAAATACTAAGCGCATGTAAATTTGTGAGCTGAAATTCTCCGGTTGCAGTTAGACATATAAGCCAAACCTGAAAATAAACCATTTAAAAAATAAATCCTGTAGGGAAGACAAAACAAATGTAGAGCAGCCACTGTCAGAGCAAATACTTTGCCTGTTATTCATATACTTGTACACCTGATATTTCCTGTGGGTTTCAGTCAGGCCTGCCCTCCACATGTGGCTACTCTCCAACAGTCTTCAGTGTAAAGGACCAGAGAGATAAGCTACATAACATGAGCACAGCTGGCTGTGTGTGGAAGGATGCTCCATATTTTTTCTTCCCCAACATTTGAAAGGTAGCATGGACTAGTTAATACCCTGGAGCTCTTCCTTCAATATTAACTATTACTCAGCTTAAAAAAGAACATTTCTGACTAGAAAAAAAGGGTCATGAAGACCATTCTTGGGTCCAATGGCTTACAATGAGCTTTTTTCTTGTTGTTTGAATATTTTAAGCTATCAGTACAGCATCAGTAGCTTCAGTACACTTCAAGCTGATCTCAGTTCCACTGTTTTCTGTAACTCTAGAGGTGGTCTTTGCACAGAGCAGGTCGAGAAATGCTAGTCACAGGGTTAATCCTGTTTTCATATGCTCCAATGTGACCATTGCAGGGGAATTAAGCAAGGCTGGAGGGACTGCAAACCAAGACCAGGTGACGATTCATCTCCCTTGCCTCTTTCCTGCTTTTGTCTCATGCTTTACAGCTCTTCAGCTGTGTCAAAGCATCTTCCTAAATTCTCCAAAGCCAAGGGTAAGCCTGCATCAAGAATGGTATTGCTTCACTTTCATCACCTGTAGCTTTATTATACAGATGCATCTAAACAAATATTGCTGAAGTCATACCCTTGATAAGTCACAGCTGAGGGAAATGCCTCTTTTTGCCTGCAGTGGACTTGTGTCTGTTTCTGCAAAGATCCTCAGAGCTGAGGAACAGATGTAAGGGCTGGATGGAAGGTCAAGGGTGAAGTGACTTATCAGAAGAAACAAAACACCATGAGTCAGAGTCTGGAATGTGCATGGGATGTGAATAATTTGAGGTTAGTTTTCTGTATGCTCCTCTGCTGTTGCTTGAGACCACCTTTCTGTGAGGTGCTGTGAAGAGAGTTTGCTGTTTTTCTGGGATGGGAACGTGGTTTGTTGGAGGAATTATGTATCAGAAGTTTCTACTGTGACAGCAGAGAGGCAGGGTGGGGGGAAGAAGTTCTTTGAGTTTGGTTTTGGTTTTTTTCCTTTGATCAACTGGTCCCTTCAAAACAGTATGGGCTGATTTATTTGTCTGAACTATGTCATTGGTATTCTATTTATCTACAGAGAAAGTGCAGCTGAAGCTGCCACAGGTATAAGAAATGCTTTTCTATTTTAAGCACCTGCCCATCAAGTGTCTTACCATAAATTCATTTCAAGTAGAGAGATCACTAAGTGACACCTTTTCATCACTATCAAATTAGATTTGGGCAAAGGATGTTGACATAAGACTCATTGACTTTGCCATCACTCCTAAATTACAGACCTTTCCTATCTCTGCACATGATTTAAGGAAATACAGTTGTGCCCTCAAATATGAAATGGTTTGTTGGGGTTTTTTTTTAAAGAAATAATTTAAGGCTTGGATATCAGCTGCTCTTTCTTCTCTCTGTGAGCAACCTGCTTATCAACAGGAGGAAATACTTAAAATGGCTTTTGCAGGATAGAGATACTGGTCTATGGTGTCTTTTATAACTGTTTTTTAAAAAGGCTGGTAAGCCTGACTAGGGTATCAATGAGCAATTAGTGCAGTGCAGGCTTCTTTTTTCACCTCAGACATTAGCTTTTGACAAAGTGATGATGGGACTGTACGTAAATAACACTTGAATTGCAGAAGAAACACCATCGTTTCCTAAACAGGGCATGGGGAATGCAAATGGCAGTCTAGGATAATAAGCAAGTGTTAGCTAATTAAATTTTACCTGTGCATGGTATATTCTGACTCTTGTACGTGTTGTAGGTAGAAGACTAGACATGGGTGAGTTGCTTAAGATTAAAATAAAAGATAGACCCAATATAGTAGCTCTCTTCTTCAAACTCAATTAAAAGTAGTTACCATTTTTTAAAAACTTTTCAAAGGCAGGGAATGGCAAGATTACACTTTTGCATGTTCTTACAAGTTCCTTTTTCTCTTGGCATGCAAGCAAGTTGCCAGTCATCGTAGAAAATGTTTTGGCAGTACCTTTCTGACATCTCTGTGTGGGAGGTGTAAGAAGAAATAGGGAGTTTGCTCTGTGCCTTAACCATTCTTTCAAAAAGTGATTTTTGAGCTGGAGTTGCTTTCTGGGAGCTAAGCAATGGGGGTTGTCAGAGATTTCCAAAGAAGGGAATTGCTAGAGTTAGAAAATGGCCTTCTTAAAAAAATTAATTATTTATTATTTTTACTACTGGAGCAGTAGCCTGACGTGAACAGACTTGCATGCTGTGTATGACCCCTCTTCCACCAAACTCCAGCCTCCTGGGACCCAAGTTCAGCACCTCCGATGCCTTCAGAGAGGCTTTCCTGACTTGTGCGTGGGTCCTTGGAGCCCTTTGGGTGGGGGACAGCAGGGAAGCCAGGAACAGAAAGCAGGAGTGATGCCCCCAGCGCAGTTTTCTCTCCCACAATGATACCTAAAAGCCCTGGTGAGCTAGGTTCCTTTACACTTTCCGTTTCTTCTGCCTTCATCCTGCCAGGAAGGCAGATATTTCCAGCAGTGGCCACGGCCAGGTGTGTAATCCCAGAGCATGGCCCGAGCCCTGTTTTTGGGTAAAGGCTAGAGTCTCCTCCCTGATGTCTTTTCAGCAGACTTGCCTCCCCCCATTAATCCTACTTAAGGTAGGAAGCAGCATAGTGACACGCTGTTATGGTTGTTCATGTAACAGTAAGCGCTCTGCTGGGTGACTAAATTGCTCAGACTTCCCCATGTTAGCCTTGAGCCAAAAAAAAAAAAAAAATAAAAAATTCAAAAACATAGACTAATGCAAGTCACAGAAGGCAGGAGGGAAGAAGGCTTTTGGAGGGGGAGTGTGCAAACTTATTTCCTGGAAAGGAGTGTTCTGTGTGCAAGGTCTTTAAACTGTGAAGGTTTTAAAGGGCACCATCACAACCCTGCTGTCAAGGAGCTGTTGAACTGTGGCAGGCTGCGGACGGGCTGCAGTCGAAGGAAACTTTGAGTCTTGCTTGGAGCTGGTGTGAAATTAAAAGCCAAAGGCCAGGGTTGTTTCACTACCCTAAAAAAGAATAAATGAAGGGGAATTTGAATGCGAGAAAGCCTGGTATTTATGAAATGGTTGTGATGAAAAACGGATTAGTCAAAAATCCAGCCATTTTTTGAGAGAGAAATTTTTTCCAAGCCTTTTAATTTGGTCATTTTTCCTATTTAGTTTCTTCTGTTTGGTCATTTTCAAATGACCAGTTGCCAAATGACAGTACAATAGTAGATTATTAAGGCAGTTTGGGGGCACATTGGGGTTTTGTGTGTGTGTGTGAGGTTTTGGGGGGTTTATTTTTACTTTGCAAGCCATGCAAGCCAAGCATTGGTCTAAGGAGAAAGAAGTGTAGTTAACCTGGATCTGTCTTCCATTTACTTTGGAATGAAAGCAGAGAGTTGAAGAATAACATCTGTCTTCAGAGTCTTGGACTTCGACTGAATTAACACCCTGGGAAGGGCTTATCTTTGGCAATTCCTTGCCCTCCTATTGTTGCAAAGTGAAAGGTGTTTGTTTAACCGATAGCACTAATAGCTGTAGTGCTATCCCAGGCAGACAAACACCACAGTCGCTTGTTCCCCTGCATGGTTGATGCTGTTAACACCTGAACTTGGTACTGCTGGGAGCTCAATAGCAAATGTTGTTCATCTGGTTTTATTGGGGTGAAGACAGAGGAGAGGAAAAACAAGCAGATGTGTGTAGGTATGTGAATCTGTGTCAGGGGCTGCAAGAAAACTGGAATTAGTTCATTCTGCTCAGCCTTGAGCCCAGATGCTAGAGATGTTATCAGACCTATACTCATGGTAGGCAGGATTTTTTTTTTTTTTTATCATTATTTTTCAGCTAGTGTGGTCATTCACCACTTAAGCTATAACTTTCCAGCTTTTAACACCCTACAGCCACTATTCTAAGTTAAACAGCTATTTTATGTTATTTTTTTAAGGCCTTCCTCAGCAAGCTCCCTTGGTCACCCTCTCCTTTGCTCCTGGGCAGCATTTGAGCGTTTCCCAGCTGTGGAAAGGCTCCTTCCTTTCCCAAGGTGTCTGTCTCGGGGCTGTGTGAGTTTCCAAATCCCAGAAAACAGGATCAGAATCACAGTCTTTCCTGTGGCCCCCATTCCCCTCCACCTGCACATGCCACATTTCATCTTTTCTCCTCCCTGCCCTCCCTCTCGCCATGCACTTCTGTGTGAAATGCTTGGACACTCACCTGCTATCTAGCAATCACTTTCCGCACAAACCCATGTTCAAGTGAAGTAGGAATGAAAGGATTCATCTGCAGCATCCAGAAGGGAGAACACTGGCACAAATGTTTATAAAAGTCAGTTCTGAGGAAATGCAAGGAAATTGCTGCAAATCTATTGAAACTAAATCTAAACGGTCACCCTCCACTTTCCCATTTCCAGCTGCCTCACACAGCTGTTTTTCCTCCTCAGCAGTTCTGCGCTCGTATGTGCCCCGGCTCCAGGCTGCATCTGCCAGAGATGAGCTCTTGCCAGCCAAACCCACTTGTTCCCATGACCGATCTGCTCTCCTGGAAGGAGACACAAGCTTATTTTTTTAATTCAGTTTTTACCCTCCCGAACCATATTTCTTTCTGACGTATTCAGGAGGATGTGTTTCCACTAAAGGAAGACTCCCTCTCCTTTTTGGAGGAGAAGCTCAGGGGAGTATTCCTGTAGCATGTTATGTCCCATACCTGGCATTTAACTAGCTTATTTAACTATTTCTGGAATTACCAAGGAGTAATGCCTCCCTTTTCCTCTGCTGTCTTCCCAGACATATCAGCATTAACTTCTCAATGTGAAATGTCTCTATCTGCTGAATTTTCTACCTCATACCAGTTCAAAAATTGACCACAACGCTTGTCCAAACCTCTAAATCAGAAAAATACATGCACCCTAGTCTCAAGAGTTAGTTGATTACCAGCATGCTCATCACTGATTTAGGCTGACTATTGAACGATACTTACTTTTGATGGGTGATCTTGGGCTTTACAGAAGGTGTTAGGATTGAGACTTGGGTTTTATCAGATGACGTGTAGAAGGATGACTTCCACAACTGACATCATCTTGCAGGAAGAAATTCTTGAGTCTTCCCATGTAGTTTTTAAAACTTGAGGCTCTTTTGGGAAGGATATTTCTTTCTCACACCTGTGATAATACTATGTAGAAGAAGAAAAAGTCAGTTGTGCAGTTAATTCAAACAAGCTAGAGCTTTATAGGACAAAAAGAAACTCTGTCCAGAAGCTGTTGTAGCCTAGAGAATCACTGGGGGTGGCTGGTCTTTTTACCACGGTGTTTCATTAAGTCATTTTGCAAATTTAAGTTAATTTCAAAGCCTTTTGACCAACTTGATCTCCTTTGAACGTGCTTGAAGAAAGTATTTACTGTGTAAGTGGGCCAAGTGTGGCCACAAGGCTGTGGGCTACTGCTAAAAAGTGGCTAGAACATGGAAGGGAATTTGGGTAATTCAGATGGGTATTTATGCATATGTATGTAAAAATTCAAGTAGTCTGTGTTCATTCTCAACTTTCAACTGGAGCTCAAGTGGCATGAGTGTCCACGCATGAATATTTGTGGTCTGAGAATTTTAATTGTTTTTCTGGTAGTCAATGAAGTGAATACCCAGTAGGGGCTGTGCTTGTTCCACTTAGAAACAAAGACAATGCAATATGATTGGCAGGAAAAATTGCAGCTAGGCACTTTATAGTAAAATATGATTCTGTAGTTTCTAAAAGCTGTAAAATTAAAAAAAAATACATAAAAACAACTGAAAAAAACCCATAACTCTGATTTCCTTGAAATTATTCAAACTTTCTTCACTGACATTGAGCCCAGTAAAGAGATTAAACTGAATAACTGAACTTCACACACTAAGAATACACTGCTAGCCTATTAATGTATCTGTCTATTGTAATGATCTTTCTATTCTACCTATGCAATCTTTGCATAGATTTATCACTTTCCAATGTTTCTAGTGATGAAGTACCTGTGCAACTGCTATTGTTAATTATTTCTGGAGGCACAGTCTGGCACTGGCATATCAGATTAGCAGGATGTCCATACATGCTGAAAAACATCTCAGATCTCATTACCGTCTTGTAACTTGATGACACTTTCCAACCTTTTTCTGGAAAACCATGTTCTCGCTGTGAACTGTTATGCTATCTTAACCACCAGCTTTTCTGGATTTGAAAAAAAAATTGATGGTATATATTCACTTGTGTTAATGCAAGTTTGGAGAACTATAAAGCCCACGGTTTAGCAATCACTGAGTGGTCCCTTGCATCTAAAATGCTTGCTATGCAATCTAAGCAATGGGGAAAAAAAAAAGAAAAATGAATCAAGCATATATACAGCCTGTCCTCAAGGAGTCTTTCTGTAAAACTGTTGTGTAGTCATGAGTTAATAACAATCCTGTCACGAGATAATGAGACAGAAACAATTATAATCCATTATTTTCATTGGACATAATGATTGGTAGTGCTGTTACACATCATATGATCTTGTACTAGAAAGATAATGAATTCATGTCTGTACTCTTCAGCGCTGTGAGCCGTTTTCTGTATAAACACACAAGCTTCAGGACGTCTAGTTTTAGAGGATGGTAAAATCAGCTCTTGAACTTGATTGAGTCCTAATGCTGCATGACTTGTAAAAAAAGACATATTGCTTGTATTGGAGTCAAATGCAAAGGACAGATCCAGTCCTTTGCTAGCCAACTTATTGGCATAGATAAGCTACTTTCAGCCTTTGCTCAGAATCAAAACTGACAATTTCAACACATTTCTCTCAAAGTTCTCTTTCTGGACTAATAGTAGCAGCAGTTTCAAGCTAGCAGGTTTCAAGGCAGATTAGTTCAACTTGAAAAAGATTCAGAGAAAACTTCCCTGGCCCAGGCTATCCAGTGAGCTTCTGAGACAAACGTAGTTATCTATTCCTCGTTCTCCTGGGACTCATTTCTTCCAATCAACCAGCTACAATGGAAATGATACAGCATTTTTGTGTGTTATCTCTGCTTATTCGTTAAGTGTTCTTCAAGAAACTGATTTTAGGAGGGTGTGCCTAATGTTTTCAGCATGTGTGCTGGTTGTCCCTTCGTTTCCAGGCATGCACTTTTACGTTTTAGTTTAGACATGGAAAGGCAGGCTCTGCCCACCTCAAGTAATTCCCTCCCCTTCATTGTCACTGCTCCCACTACCGACACAGCTTCAAAGCTTTCAGTGCGGGAAAGAGGGAGCTGGCAGACAAACAATTCTCTGAAAATCCTTCAGCTTCTATTCCCGGTGTCAGACTAGCATGTCTTAATGACAAAGTCCATTGTTTCAAGGAAAGAGACTTTTTTGTAATTTTCTTATTTTGTAATTGCTGCTGCATATGCTGTTCCTGACACAGTTGACCTGATAGATCAGGGCAGACTGAACTTTTCAGTGAGGCACAGAGTAATCTGTGGTTGCTATAAACAGTACCTGTGGATATACTTTGGCTAGATCTAATCCTTTGGCAATTATTGAGGGAATGAAAATGGACTTTAGCCTGGGGCAGACAGGATGAGAAAGGAGTAGGGAACTATGTAACCCTGAGTAATGAAAAGAGGGATTATTTTCATATTTATATGAGAATTATTTCCATAGTCCACAAAATATAGTAACTCTGAACTGCTTGTACGCTTAGCAAAAGGTAATTGTCCCACATGACATACAAGTAGAAGCGGGGGGGGGGGTGTCCCCCTTAGGTGCACTATGGTAAATAGTTATAAATAGACTCTTCCTCATTTCTGTAAGCACTTCTAAATTAAAAACAAAAAGTCAATACATGTAGCTTTGGTATAACGTAATGGTAGCTGCCTTCTGAGGTACCATAGCATAAATCAGACTGCATCCTGCCCGTGGTGTAACGTGGGAAGGTATAGGTCCCATTCCCTCAGAAAGTTTGTGGTAGATCTCTTGGCACTGAGACTCCTACCTGTGGTTGTTTTCTTGTCCTTAAGCAGTTCTACCTCCATTTCGAGAGTGCCAGACTAACTGCTTTCTCATAGCACCTTGAACAATCAGGCCTTGGATTTATGATAATAATATTGACAGCAATTGTAAGGATGTTTTTAAGCCTTCCCTGAACTGGCTCCCTGCTGTGCAGCAGCTTTCAATCACAACCAGGACATAGCTGAATTATTCAGACAGGATCTCACATGCTTATTCAGTCTTGCCAAGGAGGCAGTGACTGGCATGAAATCACCTTAGCAGTGGTTGTATGACCGAGAGCAAGTAGCTGAATAAGAAGTGTCACTCCAAGCTGACTATCTTGTAACACCTTGTAGAGAAAGAAGCTTTTATGGGTCGATCCTAGAAGGCTGAAGTGCACCAGTCTGTCCCTTCTTCCTCCCCTATCCCTGCCTGGACTTACACTGGCATAGGGAAAGCTTGCTCCCTTAGGGTTAAACTCATATTACAGGGCTCAGTCAGGATTTGTTTCATCTCTAAGGCAGCCAGGCACAGCACTTGGCCTGCCCAGTGCTGTGGTAAGCCGTGACTTCGGTCTGGACTCAAAGGGAACAGACATTTGCTGTCGATCACTTTTGCAGATATCCAGCTTGATACCACCCAGCTCTCACAAAAAGACTTTTTACTCTTTTTCCAGCTAGTGGAAAGTAGACTCTGCCAGTTTGATGTCATCTTGTCTGAAATACATAGCTCTTCAACAGTCTTCGGGGCAGAACAGTAATTACTGATGTTTGTTTATTTAATAATCACATACAAAGAATGTTTTTTCTTTTCCTGAGTGAACTTTTCAGTTTTGGATAATTTTCTATCTTTACATTCTAACTACTGATCCCATTGCTTCCTATGGATGAAGCAAAACACTACTAATTCATTTTCTACTCTACATGGAGTGGTTACGGCAATGCACCTGTCTCAGGTGTGTGGTTTGTATATTTAATCAACCAACATAAAATTGCTTTGAACACAGCTCACTTTTGCTGGCATTGAGGATTACAGCAGCAGGTATAGATTAGATTAATATTTTGTCTCGGCTGTTTTGGCTTAAATTAAGAGAACAGAAGATCAAGCACAAAGCAAGTGCATAACAATAGTGTGATGCAAGCTCAGAAGGTTTATGCATTAAAATCATATGAGACCATGTTCAATCGTATGAATTACCATAGTGATGAAGTAGTGTGTAGATCTTTCATTGAAAACCAGGTGCTACTGTTCTGTTTGTAGAAACCATTTCAGCTCATAAAATAAATTCTTCTTTCCCATTACCTCTATATAATCATCTCTTCTGCTAGGCTTATAGAAAACAGTGTATCTTAGTACTTATCTCACATTCAGCATTTGTAATCTGGGTTATATATAGGTTACCTGTGTTCTACAGCTTCCCCTATTTGCTTTGTTTGGAATGACTTGTTTTCCTCATTAAAAGAAAGCCAATGGAGTATTAATCTTTTTCTTTACTTATTATTGGAGAGATGGGTTTTCTTACTTCTCCTGTCACATCAGACTACACTTGAATCTTTCATCTGGTTCTCTGACAAAGCCAGGCTCCTACAGTTGTGGTATTTGGGTAGGCACATGTTTATCCCCTATGTCTAGCTGCAGTAAGTTTTTAACCTGTGGGCTGTTTTCAATTCAACTTGACAGAGCAGTAGAGATCGCAAAGGTAATTTGGTGGTTCTAAGCTTTGCAAAATTAGGGATCCAAGAAGCTGAGGGAATAGGCAAGTGCTCTGACTGAGGAAGGGGCTCCAGCATGATTCAGATCTGACTAGGCACTGGGGAAGCCACATGGGAGGGAGACCCTGTAAGTGCCTTACCTGGGGAAGAGCTTCTGCTGGAGCTAGTAATCACCCGTGAGATACCTGGGTATACTGATTTCCGTCATTCTGCTGATCTTAGATAGTCATCTTGCTCACATCACTCAGAAAAGAGTTGGAAACTTGGGACTGTCTAGTGGATGTTCTCCTGCATCCGTCCAGTTAACGTTTATATGGAGACAAACCTGACTTCAGCTTTCTGTGACTCCTCTTCCTCTCTGCCTATTCCTCCTCTCCCCCAGGACCTCTGCTGTCTCTGGCCTAAGGGAGCTTTGGTGTTTGTGTGGGTTTTTTTCCTCAACAAAGTTGCAATATTCAGAAACTAGTTAGAGGAACTGCTCTCCATTGCACTGGAAGCAAAGGTCCTGTGTCCTGAGGCCTCTGTTTCCACTCTCATGACCAGCACAGCTGTACTTGAATTCTTTTTAGTTTAGCCCTGTTCTTTGGATTTGTCATCTATAAGGTACTGCCTGTCTATCTGTGCTCTGTAGAAAATGCAAGGAGATAAAACCTGTAGGTGGCAACATGAAGATATGTAGGAAAAGGCAGTAAAGAAGGGTACAAAGTTACTTGCGTTTAAGTGCTGAAGAAGTATGTAAAGCTAAATAAGGGGAGCAAATTCACAGGGTAAATATTTCTCCTGGTTATTAATAAATGCAGAGGAAGGAGTTTAACATTCAAATGCCTGTGAAAGCCATTTGCTCATTGTCATGAGTGGCATGTATTTTGATAACACGAAATAAGCACCTCATCTTCCACCGCTACTCATGCGTGCACAATTCTTCCCATTTAATTCAGCAAGACTAATTATCTGAATTAGTGACATTAGCTTGAAGCTACAGCTTCGCAGATTGAGGCTCTGGCTTTCAGAACAACTTCTTTAAAGGAATTAGTCATGTCTAAGTACAACAGAACTGTCAAATTGCATCCCCTGGCTTTGTCTGATGTTTTGGTCACAAAGCCAGACTTATGCAAGACTGTCGTTGTGGCAATAGATTTAAGGCAGTGGTTATTCTAATCTTATGGCTCTGACAACCATAAAAATGGCTCATAAAGGTTGGGCAGTTACCTCCACCAGCTGATAGTAGAGGAGGTAGGATGTACTTCGTTTTACCTTCCACCTCATTGGTGGACTTTGTCGTCTACACTCCAGGGATGCCTGTTGTCTGTTTGCAAATCGCCTCCTGAACTAACTCCCGTTTTGGTTTAACTTACCACACAGGCATGAAAACTGCAGCCAATTCTCAAGCAGATCCCAAATCCCTGCCTTGGCAGCGACAACGTCAATTAGAGAAGCAGGGCCAAAACCAGCAGCATTTCTGGAACTGATGCGCAAGTAGCTTGGGCATTGCTGCCTGCACAGCAGCAATATCTCTGGGGCAGCAAGGTGCTCAGAGGGAGGAGGCAGATCCTTTGATTTTTCCTTTATATCCACTTAAAATAAAAAGCAATGCTTATCCTTATAGTCTTGCTTTTTGCTATAAATTGAAGAGTTTCAGTAACTCTGTCCTGCCTGCACTGTTACTGAGGAAAACAGTGGAAGGTTTAGGGTCTGGAGCACTCGCTTATCCAAGGTTGAGCAGCGCAGGGAAGAAGGACAGAAGGGACAGGTCATGTGTTTAACTAGTGAGGTCTTTTAGTCTATACATCACTTGTCACCCCTTATCTTGGAATGAACTGTTCATAATTAAGTAGTGTGACTGAAGATGTGAAATTCTACATGGCAAATACTGAACTTGCACCTCATTTATCTCTTTCAAGTGTTTAATGAATTTTCAGCTCCAGCTAATGAATAATGGCAATTTCAGGCCCATTGTCCTATGCAGGAAAAATAATAATGTCCTAAGGATAGTTTCATACCTAGGAGCATGGTAGAGATTGCTGAAATGCCAGAATATACTTTTTTTTTTTTTTTTTTTTTTGCAGATCCAATGTTACCTTTGAATTCATTCCAGTCAGTATACAGTCCACATTCACAAAGAACCCTGAACACACAGCACACAGAACCTGCTCTTTGGGGATAAAAAGTGAGCAAAAATTGCCTGCCTTTACCTACCCTGCCCTTAAGGTTACTATACATTAAAGTTTCTCCAACAGGTCCTCTTTGTCCGTACAGAAATTTTGACCAGGGTTGAAAGTTTTTAATTGCTAGCAGTATATTAATAACACATAGAAGAACTGTGGGAGCTTCAAAGATGTCCTGAAATAAAGTAGATTAATGGATAGGAATGGGGAAACATCCAGACTCAAGAACTTGGCATAAAGAATATTTTGTCATCACCGCTTTTATTAGGAAAAGGAGCCATGAATAAGTGTTTCCACCAGCTCTAACTTCCATGGAGCAAGAAAAAGGAGTTCATAGTGGTAGCTGTAGCTTCGGTTGGTTTTGGCATTCAAGACCAAGTACAGAAGTTTAAATGTGGAAAGCAAAGCATGCACATGATATGGATGTATACTCTGATACAAACTAATTTGACCCCAGTACTTGAAAAAATGGAAATGCACTTGAAGTACAGAAGTACACTCTTCATACTATCCAAACCTGGAGCAAACTTCTCTTACCCACCCAAAGTGACTGATTTCCATTTCTTAATTGCCTCTCAAAAATGTAGCTAAAGTAAGACACTGAGAAATAAAAATGTTGTTTTCAGTCATAGAAGCAGGAATGCACATTTAAAAACAATTGTTTAGTCAAAAAGAGTTTTACCTGAGAACACGGGGGGGGGGGGGTAACTAATCTGCTAAAAGTTAATGGTTGCCTTGTCTTCAACTTCTTATTCTATTTACCATGATTTACTTACATCTCACTTCTACTTATGAATATACAATATGTGGTATTGAGAGAATTAGTGTTTTAATTTTTAGACAGTGGGATGAGATAAAGTGGTCTTATCAAATACATAATGGCAAATACATAACATGCCATATCCTAATATGGCCAGATATGAGATGTGTAGGATTTAATAGCTTATCCTTGTCTGTTGCTGGAGGTGAATCCCAGACTGCTGTAGCATATCCATGTAAGATCTGATGTTGTTGCTAGAAAAGATGGAATAAATTGCTTTTAGAAAAATTTTGCAAAATTAATTTAAAGATCCTGTCAGCAGCTTCAGTCTTCAGAACTGCAAGCTTTTGCAAATGTTTTCTTCTGGAAGTACAGCTCCCGAACCAGATTCCTGTATATGCTGTATAGGCTTGCTTTTCTTGGCCATCTTGGAAATATCACTAATCATGAATAAGGTTGAAAATCATTGTTTTACTTGATCCATAATGTTTTTTGTAACTTCCAGCTTGAAGTATTTCCTATTATATGCCTTCATAAAAGCTCTGGATGTTAATTTCTGTCATATTAGCATTGGGAAGTTTATTTCAGTCTGGGAGTTAACCAGCCTCCCTCTGAAATCATAAACATGCTTCACTGGGAGTGCCTATAAATGTGTTTCTGTAAACTGGCTTTAATCCTGTCATATGACAATCATAAGGATTATCATTCTGGAGGCATAACTCATCTCGCAGTATGCCTGGCAGCTGTCAGGATCACAGCCTTCAGACACATGTATTGGACAACTAATAATTAGACATAGTTAGGCATTTTCTATCTGAATAATTTTTCTGATGGAAAACACAGGGTGGTTTCTTTTTCCAGAAAACTGAGTAAAGTGTCTTCAGGTAACTTCAGATTTGTCATAAGGTAGAAGTGACTGCTGCTAGCCAAGAAAGCTGCTGCCCATATCAGTATCAGAAATTGCGAGAGAATATCCTGGTGCTTCCTTCCAGTAGCCCAAGGGCACCAGCTGAAGGCTTGGCAGGAGGGCAGGGAAATTGTGACTTTTAACTATTCTCTTCTATTTTGCTTCTGCTCAGAGTGAGTGAAACTGGTATCACCTTTCAGGTGGAACAGTCCTAGAAAGCTCAGTCTGAGACTCTCCAAATCAAATTCTTATCTTATTAAAAAAAAAAAAAAGGTGTTTTTTAAAAGCCACATTTCAAAATGAAACTTTGTGATCACTTTCAAAAAGAAAGCTACTTTCAAGTCAATAAAATTCAAAGCATGTTCAATTCAAAGTATATTATGAGGAGGAGTCTACCCATTTTCCTATTGGTGGTTACAGCCAGACTGATCAGATTGCTATGTCTTAGTAACTATTTTAAGCGCTGAAACTTGAAGTTGTATGAGTTGAGTTCTACCCACTCCTGTCCATTTCAAAGGACTGCAGTATCTTTGTATGAAAAGTGTTTTGCAGGAATAATGTGTGTATTCTACATTGTGCTTGTCAAACTGAATCATTTAGGAATTGTCCCCTAAATTTGACAAAATTATGTCCCAAAAAGGTGTACGTTTTAGCACAGTCCTAAACAATTTCTCTATGACCGTTTGAGGCACTTCATTTCATGTACTTGTGTGCTGATTTATAAACACTGGTTCTACCAACTGCTATGTCGTATTTTCTGTTTTGTTCTACTGAAATTTTATTCTACACTGACTACAGTTTTGTTAATGAAATAGATGGGGTTTTTTATCTTTTATTTTTCTCCTTGGGAATTGCTTTGTCTGCTTTTTAAATCAACTCTGTAGGATATATTGCTGCAGTTTAGCTTCTGTGAACTTTTAAAAAGATATATATTCTTTAAGCTTTTAATGAATTCTTCCAAAGCATACTTAAAAAAGAACTTGCCACAATAAAATGACCACATTTAAATAACTATAAAACTTGGACAGTAAAAACAAATCTTCTTTAATTATTCAAGACATCTCTTATAATCAGGTTTGTTAATGTGTCAAGTTATGCCACTAGGACCTACTGCCAGCAGTCTTATATTGGTCAATTTTACTTACTTAGGCACACATGTGTGTTTTGAGTCTATGAAATGCTCTGTTGAGAAACCCCATCGTGCCACGCAATCGAAGGATCAAAGGCAAAAGAACCCAAGTCCATGTAGTATTGTGCTGTGTCTCTCAAAGCTGTCCATGACTCACTAACCTGAAGTAGATCAAAACAGAAAAGAATATTCTGAGCTTTGATACTGAATAAATGCAGTGTGTGACAACTGAGTGACCTTGCCTCTGCTGATAAATTGGAAAGATTTCTTCCCTTGCCCCAAAGGGTTGCTATTACGTGTTAATCCCAGACCTGTGCTTTCTTTTTTTCAATAGAAGCTGCAAGATGCTGGAAGAAAATACCTGTTCTGCCCCAAAGTATCCCCATGCATACTGGCTGCTGCTTGTGTCCCAGTAGTTCTGAGAATATGGTATCTGTCGTTTAAGTCGTATAAATTGATTTGCTGATTCTTCTGTCAGAAAAGGTGCTCCAAGGACACCTGAAATGGAAGCTGAGAAATATTTGTAATATCAGAAAAATATTTTAGAATGTGCACTTCAAAGAACATATTTATACCCAACGACCGTGTCTTTGGACATGTAGTTTATTTAACAGAAATCAAAGACGGTCATACCTTATATCTTCAGAAAGACTTTTTTTTTTTTTTTTTAAGCCTGAAGTTAATAAAACAGCTGCTATAAATCATTATTTTGCTGTTGAATCCAAAGTAAATAAAGTTACAATCAAATTAAGGCACTAATTTATTTTCAATACAAGATTTTGTGATGGAAAAAAACTTAGACTGGAATTGCACTAGTCTCAGGTGTGCTGAGAAGCCTAAAGTTTTTTTTAAAAAAAACTAAATGTACCTATGAATTTAACTATGCTTTCTAAAACTCCTGGTTTAGATGTAGTATTTATTCTCATTAGTAGTGGCATGGAAATTGCATGCATGGAAATTACTCTATGAGCAAAAGATACTGCACTTCTATTCTTGTTATTGCATTGGTTTAGACAGCTTTTGAGGTCACCCCAGTTGCAGAAGTACTTCTTGCAGATCTTCTTGAAATAACCATTCTGTCCAAGAAAAAGGGCTGAATTCCTCACTAACTTCATATGAAAGGTCCTGGTACAGGAAAAAAGTCTTGCCTATTTAGTCTCCCATGTTTGAGACATAAATTCATTTGAGGCTAAACTGGTCTGAAATAGCATGTCGGTCCAAATAGTACAATTTTAAATGAACTGCTGATTAAGTTGAAACTCAGATACGTCAGCCAAGCCGAGGTCAGTGTCTGTAAACACCTGTGCTCCAATTTAGTGGAGTGGGTTTAAATGGACACCTGAGAGTGACCTGCACATACTTGGTACAGATGGGCCAAGAACCTGAACCCTCATTTGTTGTGTCTTACAATGGGAGCTCAGGAGGGCAAGCTCTTGCCTCGCTGACAGCTCTCTAATGCCCTTATTCCTGAATTTCTAGGGGGAAAAGCTAACCGAGAATGTCAAATGTTTGCTTTCATGCGCAATGCTCAGCTGAATCCAGTTCACTTGCTATTATTACTAACTTTGCTGATCAGCTGCAATACAGTCACTCTTTAGTTTTTTAAATAGAAGAACGCGTATGCTGAATGCATATAGGTAGCAGATATGTGAGCTAGAGTATTCACTGCTCCTTTTTACTTTGGTTTTTTTTCAAAGCCAAAAAATGCTTGAAAAGAAGGTGAGAAAATGCTTGATTATACAGTAAGAAACAAAAAAAAATGTGAAGGTTGTTGTCATCTTCACTCTTAACAAAGACACAAAATAGTACTTTAGAAAATTTACTTAGCAACTAATGACAGTCCCAGTAGTTCCTTCCTACTTCAGTTTCTTCAGATTCCAAGTTACTATAATCAGAAACTGGAGGCAGAAATTTTGGGGTAGGGAGTTTTCAAGGAATACCATCTTTAAAATGTTAACTCCTCCATGGAAAAACTAAGTTCAGCCATTTGGTGTGAAGACTCTTGTTGTGTGAACTGCTTTTTTCCTTAAGGAACTGAAGAATAGCTATTTCTGTACTTCAGAAAACAAGTAAGATTTTGGTTTGGGGAAGAAAAAAATATATTTTTTGCATTTGTCTATTAAGCTGCTACACTTCTGTTCCAGAGCTGCACAGGATAAAACTAAGCTCATGCCAAATTTCATTATTTCTCTGGCAATTTACTATTATACAGTAGAAAATCTATGAGCTGTTAACTTCCTTTAGTGAATCGAGGGGTGGGGGTGTATTAAATATTTTTTCAAGCTCATGATTATATTTCTGGACTGAGATAACTGAACTGGGATCAGAAATCAGCTCAGTAACAGGCTTCACTTTTGTTTAAATGTATATATTATTAGTAAGGGCCATTAAACATTAAATTTTATCACCAATATGTGCTCTGGCCTTCCAGCTTCACAGTGAGCTAGAAAAAAAAGATCATTGAGCAGCTCTTCTTTTTGTGTTTCTTTTCCTCACAGCCAGCATCTTCAGAAAATGAGCTTGTCGTTCCGCTGGTGGGATGGTGAGGTGTTGTCTTGGCTACTGTGGCGCAGAGTGCTGCAATTTAAGGGTATGAACTTTAAATTTTTAATATACAGTTTGCTCTGGCTGCACCTGTATCCAATGACAAATGCCACCCCTAACCAGGTGTTACTCACTTTAATCAAAGTGCACTTGCCTGCTCCAAGGGGTGGCAGCTCTGCTCTTGGCTTCTTTTGTCACTGGTGACACCCAGTTCTTGTTCTTTTCTAGCTTCTCTCTCAAATCCTTCCACGTCTCACCTTTAGCACCTGGGAGCCATCTCTGCAGGGCTTGTCCCTAGCTGCTGGGCACTCCAAAGATGCATAAGTACCAGAAATAAATCAGGTAAGTGCCTTTATATTCAAGCTAATCCTTCAGGGTTAGTTCATTCTCTCTTCATCTTACTGTAAGGATCGTTATACATCTCTGAACGGGGCAAACTTCATCCACCTCCAGAAGAACTCTAGTGAGACCATTTCTAAGTGAAACCAGAAAGTTGCATGTTTGCTTGTGCTCTGGCAGAGCTCAGAGAAAGTAAGGTCTTAAAGTTCTAACGTAGACCTGGGGGTATCAAAGCAGATGTCTCCCCCTGAGTAGCCCCTCTGAGTAGAGTGTATAGTCTTCAGCAAGTAACCTACATCTTGCCTCAACTTAAGTTTCTCAGACTGGGTGTAATTTTCCCCAACTTTTTAAATGGCATAGTAAAAGACTGTGGAAGAGTTTGTTGCTTGGGTAGGTGATTTATAAACACAAGCTATTGCTGAAGTACTGCAGCTCTCCATCTTGCAGAAGACTAGCACAGAAAACAGGAAAGTGGAGTTTCGGAACACCTGGGTGTGAGACTAGAGAGAGCTAGGAACAGGTGGGTAATGTTAATGAAATGGCTTACAGCGCATAAAGTTGAGCTGAAAAAAAGATGAAGAGTTTCAAATTCTAGTTAGTGAAACAAAGTTAAACTCACTGTGAAGAGCAGTCAGATATATTGTATGTTAATATTTTTCTTCACTACCGTTTTCCCTCTTTTTTCTTAGATAAATATGTTACCTGAAAAGCACATTTAGGGATTAATGGCCCAAAGGGGAAATAGGAGGAATGTGTTTGGGGATTGAACTATTGCAGGGGCTGTATCAGCTCTTACCAGTTAGAGTGTTTCCTTTCATCATCTCTTGAAGATTCACTCAGTGTTCTCATATGAAGAGCAAATTATAGAAAAAATTGGCTGGTTTTAGCAAGCAGATGCTTAGCTCACGTAATTATTGCCTTCAGCAGGTAGTTTTGTCTATCCTGCACACCTAAACAGACTGTCCAGAGGGAAAACTATTAGTAATCATTACTGTTATGGTGCCTTCTGAGCATCTCATTTTGGATTAGTGTAAACTGGTATAAGACTAAACTTGAGAGAGGGAAGATGATGGTAGAACCTTGTCATCTTTGCCAAGATAGCAAATGTGTACTTAATCTAGCATTGACTATTAAAAAAAAAAATATGAAAAAAGCATATCAAATAGCTTGGAATGTCAAGGTGATAATAAAAAAGTATTACAGTATCGCAAGCAAACTGCACTTAAAATATAAAATCAACCTGCATAGATCTTAAATTATTGTGCATTAAAATCTCTTCGTACTAGACTCAGATGGAAGCTTAACTCTATTGTTTGAGGACAGATTTCTAGAAAGCAAGGTATTTAGCTGGGTGCAACTGCAAAATCTTCCCAGGAAGACATCTTTTTCTATTGGCTGAATGTGCAATGATCCGCTTCATTACACGGTCGAAAAGATGACTATGGGATTAAATTTGACACCTTTGCCTACTTAGGCACCCATTGAATTGATATGCTTTTTATTTTTTAAAAGCTAAGCAGTACGAGCCATTGTGTGCTTAGCAGTCTTTGGGGAGAGCAGGCAAGCCACCATTTGCATATCTAATGGCAGAGTTAAACGATAAGAAGACAAACCTTTAAAGTTGCTTTAGTATAGTATATGCTTTCCCCCTGCACCACAGGGAGCTTTTTTTATCTAGATCCAGCAGGATAAGTGGTGAGGAGCAATCTCAAGGCTTAGGACCAAAATTTATCCCTGGTGTGCATCTACCACAGGGAGAAGTGGTTTATGTCTGACTTGCTGTGATATTTACAAAAAAATTGACAATTACTTAGCAATACTTCAGTCGCTCTCTGTGCACATTTTCATATAAACTGGAGCTATTTGTTTCTCTTCCTAGTTTCTGAAGACTATTGCAAATTTCTGACAACCTGAAAAAACCATTGCTGAAGTTATTTATATCAATGGAATTTAAATGTCGAAAGTTGACAATTGCTCTGGCTCCTTTCCTTTTAGTCTAATAACTCTTCTTGTTATCGGTTTTGGTGATTGTCTGGTCAAAATGTCAGCTCGCAGGGGTAAGGCTGCTGGTCTTATCAGCACTTTAGGACAGAGCTTGGACAGAGGCTAGACTTGGACAGAGCTAAACTTCAACCTTGGACACTTTAACCTTGCTGAGGTGGCTGGTGCTGACGTGTTGGGAACTTTGAAAAAGTAAATCAAATGCTGCAGCTCAGGCTTGTTTCTTAAAGTTAGAAATGAACCAGAATGCCCCACCCCACCCTCGCCCCCCCCATGCTTCAGCTATCTAACTTTCTAAATCCAGAAAAGATTCACAAAGCCAGGCCCCAGGACTTGGTCCGAGGATTCAAATACCTCAGTGCAACAGTGCAAGCACTGAAAGAAAAGTGTGGAAGCAGCTGGTTTTCTCTTCACTAAAGTATTTCTCTAGGTTATATGGCACTCCATGGATATCAAGATGTGGTTATCTGTCAGTACTTTGTGTACGTTAGTGGATTGCGGCAGGGATAGGCTTTTGGATTCTGCAGGCCATCTCTGGGCCACATGTCAACTTTTCTCAGTTGAAAAGTACAATTACATTAAAGTCAAACACCTGCATATTGCTTTTTCAAATGGTGAAAAAGAAATGTGTGTATGGACATTGGCTATGTATCCCAAAGTGTTTGGATGATAACAGGCCTTAAAATTAAATTGGTTAGATTTGCTAATACCTGTCCACAGCAAAATCTAAAGTCATTGATTGTTAAGTGCTTCAACACTGTTCATATCACCCAGTCTTTGAAATTTTGGTCTCATCTGTTTATTTTCAAAGCTTGAAGTACAGTAGTCTCTATTATTTGACAATTCTTAATTTTACAGCACAGGACACAAGAGCTCTCTGGCTCAAGAGATGAAAGCCCAGTCATTAGCAATCGTTAGAACTACAGCATCAGCCTCTTTCCCTCATCAGCAAAGGCAGACAAGTTACAGACACTTAGTGCAGAATTAGGTACTGAACATATTGCTGGTGTGATGCCAGGGGTCAGGAAAGTTGTCAGGTATGGGTAAATAGCAAGGCAATTTGGCAAAAATCCTAGATAATCCTAGGAAAGGAACTTCTTGCCCTGCAGCAAAGTGTTAAAAAATCCATTGGTCCATTGGTCCTCCTTAGTGGGTCCTGGTGAAATTTCCTTCATAAATCCATATGTGGCCATCAGTTTAACCTTGAGCGAATGGGCAAGACACCCTCATCAGAGATCTAAGAGACTTCAGTAATGATCCCAGTGCCAGGACCCCACACTTTTGTACCCCATCCCTTGCTGCTGCACTCTGCAGAGGCTAACGAAAAGGGCCAGTGAACAGCCCAGAAAGCCTATTCCCAGAGGTGTGAAGATGGTTTATTATGGGGAGTGATTTATAGCAGCTGAGCCGAGGGTGTGATGAAGAGTCCAGTTCTCATTAGTGAGTCTTTCAGCCTCTGTTTTAATTCACCACCACCTTGACCAGTGTTGAAAGCATTCACAATTAATGAAAAACTGAACTGTATGTGATCAATGAAACTTTTAAGAGCTCATTAAAAATCAGTAATGGATAGTTCTTCCTGCCTTTTGAAGAAAGAAACCTGGGAAAGGGGGTAAATAAGGGTGTTAGGAAAGACTCACATAAGGGAGATGAAAGAAAAGGTAAGTCTTCCAAAAGGAGGGGCAGCAGGCTGCTGTGCTCCCAGCTTGGCTTCAGGTGACGCTGCTTGTGTCAGGATGGCCTTCAATGGAAAGGAGGTGACGTTCAGGAAGACAGACAAGTACCCAGGAATAGTCCAAGCTCGGGTGCACAGCAGATCAGGAAGTACAAATAAGGGGAAAGGAATTTTTCTAGATGAGCTTTAACTTGCAGAAGAAAGGCCCTTTCCATCTCCTTCCCTCCCTGCAGAGCCTCGCTGCAGCCAAAAATTAGGGTCATAGTACAAGGAAGAGAATTTGGTGCATAAGAGAGACTATACCTGACTGTGGTCCCAATTCACAAAACACCTTTTTATTAATCCATGATAAAGCATTGGCAAATTCTGTCTACCTCATTTTGCCTTAGCTCTTCACATCATGTATTTACTGTACGTGTGCTGGAGCACTCAGATCTAAGAAATGCTTTTAATGCGCACGTGGATGGAGCATCTTTCCATGATGCAGGCAATCACCTGAGAAGTCAACAGTCACTTACTGCCTGCCTGGTTTGTTCTAATTTAATGAGGATTAAATTATTCTCACAGCACGTGCATCACTGCTCATTGACCATACCAGCCTGTGCTGCTTTGGGAAGAGCATTCTTTCAGCCTTGCTGGTGCTGCAGCCCTGCCCTATCCATTTTCACTCTGGTTCAAGTTTTACAGGGCGAGTCTTGATTTTAGGTGCTCTGGTTGCCGGGTGCTGTGAAGGTTCGATAATCAGACAGCCTGAGGCCTTTAAAAAAATCAGTCTTCTTAAGCAATTCAAATCAGACATCCCAGAAACCACTTGTGAAATAGATCATTTGGGGTCCTTATAAATGCATGTGAAATTGTTTCTTACAAACAATAGATGTTGAGATCAGAATAATGTTTAGGGAAGATTCCAGAAAAAGAGCATTAAGTCTTTCTACAATTTTAACAGTTCAGGAAATCATCCTGTAATAATTCCTTTTGCTCAGGAATGCATCCTCGTTCCTCATACCTGAGGGGCTGAGCAGTAAGAGATTCAAAAGTAGTCATGAGAAACAGAATCAAGACTGTATTTCACAGAATTTGCTATGCAGTCTTGTGCTCACCCACTCTCCCATATGTCCCTGCTGAAGTGATTTCCAGTTAATTCTATTCTATCAGAGTTGTTCCGGTGGCAAGATGGCGTTTTTTGCCAGCTGACTATTTAATAAGCCAGAAGGGAATGACATGAGACAGGGTGCCAGGCACTTACCTGTAAACAGCAGAGCAGACACCAAAATTTGAAACATTTTCAGAGACGTGGCAAATTATCCAGAAAGTGTTGCCTTTGTAAAGCAGAGGCAGTCATACAGTTTTATACTTTGCTTTCTTTAGGTTTATAAATCATTTACCAGATACCTGTAAATCGTTGGTGCAGGCAGAGGGCAGGGTACAGTGCTTGCTTAGTTCAGATTTGTCCTATATGCCCCTGTTTGTACACTTTGGACTTTGCAAGCTGAGCCTCTAATGAGCCATAATGGCTCATTACTATGTGAAAGCATTAACTTGTCCATAAGCTTTATAACGCGAAATAGCACATTGGGCTTGTTCTGTGCTGCTGAACAGGCAAGTGTCTGTGAGTCAGTCTTCTGCATGATTGTTTTCTTCTTATTGTGGTAATGGGCATGGGTTTATAGTCTGATGTGAATATGAATGGCGGGAAATGGTGTTTGAATCTACCTGCTCTGAGTAGTGTCTGAGTAGGCGGTATATTTTAGCTGTGTAATGCTTGGGCTGAGGAAAATAAACCTATGATAAAACTGACCAAGAAAGTACTAGGGCAGGGAAGGAGAGAGGGAGTTGCGTTCCTGCCCTGAACCAGGCAGAGGTCGCTGGGTCTCTCGTTGCCTTCTGCCGGTGTCAAGACTCTGTAGAGTGGGACACTACGAGTTCATGCTGTCCTACCTTTCCCACCTCTCCGGTTAGGTGTTGCGTTTCTATGTGCAACTCACTGCCAGTAACAGCTGTCTTGCTGCAGACCATTTTATCTTCATAAGCTCCCCTACACTGATGACAACGGACCACAGAAAAGCTGAGCTTTGTCACACGTTGAGGTGTGTGTACTCAAAGGTCTTTACGTCAGGGAATTAAACCTTGCTGATGTTACAGGTCAGGGACCAGACTCCATGCTGATGGGCAGTAGTACTTCAATCTTACACTCACAGTGAGAACCATTCAGTCTAGACAGTGGATGGAGGACAGGTTTGTTGGGAAGTAAAAGAGTATTTAGTTATTTAATTACAGTGCCTTATAGTTTTTGTCATTACACATTGGTGGGCAGGAGGGGAGACTATTGAACAGCAGGTCTAGCAGTGGAATCCTTAACTTTGCAGTAGGTCGCTTTACAACTTTAGTATTATTTTAGCATTGTTCTTAAAAAAATAATCAGTCAAAACCACCTAGCAAATTATGCATGGAGGCAGGTGCTCTGTACTCTGGTGCCATGTTAACAACAAATATTAGTTATCTAAACTTACAATCAGCTTTCTCCATCTCTGAGCTCCTAAATTAAATGTTAGATGTCAGCATTTTTGTGCACCTGCATAAAAGGTGTAAGGACTGGGACATTTGCCAATGGGTGACAGAGATGGCTGTGACAGACAAGCTCTCAAGAACTGTAGATCCCCTAGAAATAAGTTCCAGGAAAGCATACAAGTTATCCTTTTATCTCACAAACTTTTCTGGGCCATCTTTTCCAGCCTCTTCCATATTTCTCTCTTACATGGACCTGCCTTTTTATTGCAGTTCCTCTCCCATGGGTTTTTCCTCCCAGTTCATAGTATAACATATGGAAGAACACGTTGGCATGTCACTTTATATTTATTGCAGTTATCTCTTCTTTACTGTGCAGTCTGCTCTTAGAGAAAAGTGCTAGTGATATGGCCCAGGCCAAAAGAGACAACAGCAGCCAGTAAGACTTCACTGCTACCTGGGAGCAGATCACAGGGAGTCATGCTGGACTGGCAACACAGACCCAAGACATCTACTCCTCCTATCTCATCTTAGGAAGCAAGGGAATGAGATGAGAAAGTTTTTTCTTAGGAACAGGAGTTGAAAAAAAGATAAAACGATTAGACAGATGCCACAGATCCCAACTGACCCTGAGAATCCTAAGTCCAGGCTCCCAGAACCTAAAAACTCATCCTTCTTCTTGCAGTTTCCAAATAAAAGCTGTCATGTGCTGAAGAATATGACTTGTCTATATCCTTTACTGATGAAGCCTCAACTCTGTTATAGGGAAAGACCTCACTGAGAGGCACAGAAGGTCTTCTGGTAGGGCCATGAAACATAGTGGAGATGTTGCAATGCCTAGACCTAGGCTCTGAGTTCAGAAGAACCCAAGGCTTACTCTGCTGTAGAGTGGGACAGTGGTCAGCCAGCTTAGGCAATGATACAAGATCTGGGAAGCAGCTAAACTGCAGTCAGCACGTACCCTTGGACATATAGATCCACGACACCTGAACAGTCACCCTGCTTTTCTTTTTTTCATTCCCTCTCCTGCCACCCTCGCTTCCTTGTCTGATTTTGGTCTTGCTCCTGGCCCCTGCTCTTTCTTGTCTAGCCTGCCCAACTCTGCCTTCTTCCCCCAAGATTTGCCCTCCTCACTCTTGTCGCATGCTCTATAATTTCACAGAAAATGGTCCTATGGCCATAAACCCCAACTTCTTTAGATTGAAGAATTTGTAAGTCTCTTATAAGGAGAGTGGCTTCCCAGCGCGATTTCCCTTTCCTCCTTTCACATGGGTCCTGATTCCCATATCCACACGCGTGTACAGCTGTCAGGTTCACCCTCTTACTGCCTCCTACCCCAGTCCTGCTATTGCCCACTCTCATCTCTGCTCAGAATAGCCAGTGTTTTTCCTGAAGCCCTGTAATGTATATTTAGTCTGGGGGTTGCACATGCCCAGCTGGCTCGCATAGAAAAACTTTTAAGATACAGATGTGTTAGCTGTTCTTTGAGGGCATTATATAGGCAATCTGGATAACACTAGAAACCCATGAAAAGCATGAAAGTGTTTATTGAATGTAGAATTTTAGCTGTTAATCACTAACAGATATGTAGGCTGCAATTTTATGGAAGATTTATAACTTGGCCCAATGGCTCAAATCTTCATATGGAGGAATGAATCATTGTATCATTTTCATATGATGCCCTCCCTCTCTTGTCAAATTTCTATTCCCTACTTTAAAGCATGGAAAGCTTATTCAAAGGAGTTGTCATCAAAATACTTAGTGCAAGTTAAACTTCCCCCCGCACATCCTTGTCTCATATGCAGAGATAGCTGAGATATTGGCTGAAATGCTTCAAAAAAATTTCTGCCTGAGGCAGACACCTGACATAATTTTTTAAAAAAATAATAAATAAAAAAAAAAATTAAAAATCAGACCAAATGATAAAAGTTTAACTGAGTTACAGGCAAATGAAAGTAGGATTATATGAAGGGACATTTCAGGCAATCTTCAATGGTACCAGCCTTATCAATAAGGCGTAAAATAGACTTCAAACAGCAGAACTCTAAGTTAGGGAAAGATCAGAACATTCTTCCTTTTACATTTCATAACCTTAGACAGCAAATCACCATTTCAGGGGAAAGGTCTATGTTCTTCCCCTACTAGTATCAATTTATATTTTCTTTCAGGAAAGAGTAAAAACCCCAAAACTGTAGCTGTTTATAGCTGAAACAGTTTTAGGAAGAAATGGAAGAAAAGAGGTTGGGCTCATCTTAAAAATATCCTGGGTAAGATGATGACCACTGGCTATAAAATGAGGCCTCTGTCTCCCTGAATAATTTTTCAAGGTATTTTTCACTAATGAAATAGTTTAAAAATTGCTAATTGGTAAAATATCTGAGAGATAGGGGATCTGAATATCCTTAAAATTGCTTGTGGTTTCAAGTTCATTGAAATCAGCTAACATATAAAGTTATTGGGAAGGACCAAACAGGTAGGAAATCATATACATAGCCTGGGTTAGGGAACAAAAAGAAAGATAAAGTTGAACAATTTGAGCTGGAAAATCCACATTCTTTTTTCTCCTCGGCACCTGCTTCACACCTGCACGTGTGTCTCGCAGCAGGAAGCTTAATTCTTTTGGTCCAATTTTACCATCTAAATATAATGCTAATCTCTCAGACTTTGTAAACCACTATGTAACTGTTGAAAAATGTCATTTTCTTCTGGTGTATTTAATATCAAATTTCTCATTTGTTTCAGCTTGTCTAACATTTACCAGTTCTGTTTGTTCATCTCTAAGACATCTTTGACTTAAGTGGATGTGCCTACACCATTGTTGAACTTTATTTTTTAAGTATCTGAAAATGCCTGTTGTGTTGCTGTGGTATCTTTTTGGAGTAGACATGAGCCAAGTACAAGGTAATATTTAAAGGAACATAAAACACATGCAGGATGCGAAAAACCTCTCTCAAAACACAGGAAACATGCACAAAAAGTTGTATATGGGGGACAATCTACTATAAGGACTGAAAACAGAATTTGTATTAGCAGCATAAAGAGCCCACGAGATTCTTTTACCTTGTCTTGTTGTTATGTTTGGTATTCTCCACCTGATTTGGGCTAGTTAAACAGAGCAAGGAGGCAGACTTGAGCCACCTAAGTGAAGCAGACCTCTTCCAGTGGCTGCGCCTTAGGAGCACAGCATAAGACACGTTGTACTGGGTTAAACTGGAAGCCTGGCATCCCATGCCTGACTGTGGCCAGTAGCAGAGGTCTAGGGAGGGGGCTAAGGAAACAGCGACCATTGCTATTTCCACCAGCATACCTTCTCTACAACCAGCACATTGCCGCTAAGGACTTGAAGTCAGAGGCAGTAGCTTAGTATTTAATGTTTCTTACTAGATTCTCAATATCTTAGTTTTGTAACCAGTTTCAAAATCCGTAGCTGAACTAGGTGCTGTGTTGAACCCTGCACCTGAAAATTATTTGGGCAAGATTTCTTCTGTTACTTTTTTCTCATGGGGAGAGCATGGCTACATAATTCTGCATGCTGTTTCTTGCCTGGTGGAAAGGCAGGAAGGCTGAAGTTGGGACTGTTTGCAGTGTGGGTGCTGCAGCAGTTCAATAGAAAAGACAATCCTTGGCAGGATTTTGGGGAAAGTACTGGGGGATTCTCGGCGTTTTGGGTCAGGCGCTAACTCCAGTTACTGTTTTCTATATTCTGCCCCACTGCCTCCGAGTAGGGCAAGTCTTGGAAGACACAGGCCATCAGCCTGGGACTGAGCGTGTGTATCCACACATGAACCCCTCTGGTTCCAGCCGCTGCAAGCAGTGCAGGGGAGGATGCCTCTCCAAAGTCGCCACCGATGCCTGGGATGGTTAAGTGCATTCTGTTGACTAACCTGCCTTTACAAAATTTTCCTCCTTATAGGAGTTCATTATTCCCTACTTTTCCAAGGTGACGGTGTAAAGGCAATTTGTATAAATCTGCGTGCAGTGGAATTGAGCTAAGACCTACAGGGAGGTCTAATGTAAGCAAGTTAACAGGTCTTTTATTGGCCACTACTTCAAATGCCTAGTGTGTTTTGAAGTAAGCCTGCTGGCATACAGTGAGGTATTTAGCACAGCAGGATTGTGCATTTTGTGTCTTCTGGCTTGGAGGTGTGCTTTAGTTCAGTTTTTTATTGCAACCAGCTACAGTTCTTGATAAGCCCACATTTGCCTGTGCCCAACAGCACCACCAGTCCCATCCTGCTGGTCTCATGCTCGAGCGCTTTTGTTGTCTTCACCTTTATGACTCCTGAGGGCACAAGTAACTCCCTCTTCATGGGGGGAGAAGGCACGAATGCTTTAACTTGCCATGTTTTCCCAGAACTGCACGGTGTAACTCTCACCTTTCAATGACACATACTCCTCAGATTGCCAGTTCCAGGAGCAGGAGCTGGAAGGGGCTCTCTGCACCCCCAGGCTGCCGTCTGCAGGAGAGGCTGCTCCAAGGAAGCTCCCACAGGACAAGAGGAACATGTGGGAACAGGGACAGGAGCTGTCTGTTTAAGCCTCCCAATTTGTGAGTGACTTTGGGCCAGCATCTGATAGGTCTGGTGGCACCCACCTCCTTTTGGTGGTCAGGGCACCTCGGCACGTACTGTGAGAGTTCGGTTGCTCTTTGGGTGCAGTGGGAGCACCCGCACTGGGATGGCACCAGGGTGGGCACCTGTGCCCTGGTATTTGGGCAGGCAAAGTCACCACGCTGGTTTGCCCTCCCTCTGGCTGGGTTTCTGGTGTGCAGATAGGAGTCAGCAGGTTTGCTCCTTCCATGCCCCCAGCCATTCTCGTCAAGTCCCCTACAAGCATCACCCACAGGCTCAAATCTTGTAGTTCTTTTCTTAACACGTGGTGAGTGAGCAGCACGACCGGTGACTGTGGTTTCCTTCCTTTTTATCGGTACAAAGTTTAAGAAAGGATGCCAACATTCAGGTAAGTGACCTAGGAAGTTAGATAATCATTGCTTTGAATGGTCATCTTGTTTGCAAAGTCATCACCTTCATACATGACTGTAATATCTAACAAATGCATCTGTTGTTGCTGAGAGTGTAATAACTAAACGTCCTTCGGAGAGCATTTACTATGGTGCATACGGTGTTTTTCTACATTTTCAGCAACTTCATTATGCTTTACATTATGTCTGATTTTGTACTTATCGGGTGTCCTATTTTCATGGGATAATGGGTGTCTTCAATGCACAGTGAAGTTAGAGGAGCTGCAAGCATCTGGATTGTCTAGATATTTTTTTTTGTTTAACCATTGAGCTCAAATACAGGTCCAAGGGTGTAACTGACTGGCTAGCTCAGTCAGCCCCATTGATAACTCTGACACTGGCTTTGTTCTCAGTTCACCTGAATGTAGGTGACCCAGTGTAGCGAGAAAATATGGTGGCATCAGACTGCACAAGAAGCTGAAGCAATGTGAAAAATCTCCAAGAGACTGTCAGTACTTTATCTTCCAAATGCTTACTTCCTATGCTGTAGAAGATTATGCAGTCTCGGTGCTTTTTCTTTTTTTTTCAAACTTCGGGTTTCTACTTTAAAATCTCCTGTGGTAGCGTGACCTGCGGTTCTCATGGTGGCAGCCAGAAATTGTCACAGCATTCCAGACAGGTTGCTGCTGTCTGATCTTGCTGCAGTATAGATATTAGCTGACAGCTCTTGGAGCCGTTCTAATCCATCACTCCTGATCCACAATAGAGCAACTGTGGCTTGCAGAGAAAAAAAACACACACCATGTTCCTCTTGATGTAGTATAAGGCCATATCCAGAATCTTCTGTATGTTTTTCTTGCCTTCCTGCCAGCAGTGATGTAGGAACTGTGGTAGGTGCAACTTGAAGCAATTTTAAATGCAGAATTCTTTAAGTCCCCTCTCTTCTGGAAATTAATATACTGCTGCCCCTGCACAAATTTGTGGCAGTGTTTATGAAGACAGACTGATCGAGCCGGGACAGGACTTGATGATTCTGCTCCCTCTAACATGAACCCTTGGAAGGAGGGCGTGTGGATGCTATTTCTCAGCTAAAACAATAAAGCTGTTGGGAGTGTCTTGTGCTGTCACCCCCTTTTGACTTACGTAGTGCAGTAATTTCCAACATCTCTAAACAAATAAATGTTTTAGCTTGTAAAGTCAATTTTTATTACTTCTTAAAAGCTGAATAACATACAGCCAAAAGAATTGACTTTGACTTATAGGACTGAGCATCAAACCATAGCCTGCATTTCTTGTAGTCCTGTCATAAAAGTGGGAAAACTAGTGTCCCAATGAGAAATATGAAAAATTCTATAACTAGAGCAATATGAGGAGCATTTTCAGTGCTGTCACAGACTGCAGTGGGAATTAACTGCTGTTGGTGTGACTTATGCCACAGGTGTATTTAACACAGTCAAGTTAAATCCTTGTTCTGTGAAGTCCGTCTGTTAATCTGGCTTCGATCCTCCTGTCACCTGCTGTTGCTGAATGTGGGATGAACTGATCCTTATGTGCACTTGGAAGATAAGGCCTGGTTTTAAATCTCGTTATAGTGGTAAACCAGGGATAGATCCACTAGGAATGGAGCTACACAGGTATGAAACCCGGTTTGATCTCTCTAATTACAAAAACACATGTCTGCATAGCTCCAGCACTTCATAGATGACACTGTCACACTATCACAAAAGGGCGGGAGGGGTTGTATTATATTCAAACAATATATGTCAGCCTTATAATTCAGTAGAGAACAGCCCTGGTTTTTGCATCACCACTTAAAATGTTGCAAATGAATGTACAGAATTCAATATAGAAAAAAAATTAAAACATAGTTTAAGAAAGGGGGTTAGATGTCTTCGTCAGTATTTTGCTATTTAGAAATCCTTAACAGAACCCTTCACAATCATATATTTGAATCACCAGACAAAGCTGCTTTTACCTGACTCCGTACGTCTGAAGCTGAGGATACTGCTCCTGATCACTAGCACAACAGTTATTTGATTTATTACTGTTAATTACTTCTAATTCTTTAAAAAATTCAAATTTATTTATTTTAGCTCTACTCATTACTTCCTTTTCAGAGTGACTGCAGAGATGTTCGATAATGCCTAGCAAACATTATGTTTTTAAAGACAAAATATTTTTAATTTTTGTGGAATCTGCAGTGACTGTCTGAGTGAGGAAGATATTTTCTGTCATCTAGTTGGTGAAAGCTTCAGCAAAGTCAGCCATGGTCTACCAAAGTGGTACAGAAAATTATAAATGACACAGGATCTGAATGAAGTAATGCAATTCAAATATGGGGGGGGGGGGGTATTTTTAATTTTTCATTGTTTGCTTAATGCAAAAAAAAATTTTATTGAGCCAAACTACATGATTGCATTTCCTTTGCTATTGCAACAATGACTGATGTCTGGGGCTACTCCATCTCAGGAAAATACTGGAGACTTTCACTGTATCTCACAGGAAAATAAAGCTTGGAAAATTAACTGCCGCAATGTTAGAATGATTTGTCTGATTTTTTGAAAGAAATACAGTACTTATCAGCACTAAATCTGGTAAGCTATCGAAACCTGCATTGACACAATGGAGGCATAAGTTGAAGTCTCTGAGCCTTGTGTATTGATTTCCATGTTCCTGTTTATTGTAGGTGTAGGAAATCAAGGTTTCTTTCTCATGTTAATTAATGTACCATGTTATCTAGTCTAGATTCAACACTTCTAAATACAAAAACTTGGGTTGAAACTGGCATGTTACTTTGGGGGAAAAAAAAGACATTTTATCTTCAATCTGTTGCAATTAATTGTTTCACTGAAAAATTCCCACTAGTCATTTCAACTAGTGTATAGAAGATCCAGTTTTTAGTTGCTAGTTAATGTTGACTTAACTTGTCGTTTTGGCACAGTTCCTCAAAGAAGCAGTTGTGGCTGACTGTATATTTACCATCTCCAATGACCAAATAGTATACACCTCTAAAACTCCTTTATTGTGCATGCAGATTTATTATCTTCCATTTTGTTATTTAATGGGACGAATACTTTAAAATAGCTACCAAGAATAATAAAAAAAAAATAAAATCACACAGTGGGCAAGTTGCTAGTTGAAGTTACTTCATAATGTGAAAACACAACAGCTCAGTAGTTGTACATGGGGAAATAGTAATTTTTAAATGTAATAATTTTTAATGTAATTAAAAACCCAACAATTTAATTCTATAAATTTTCTTTTTAATCAAAAGCCAGGTTACCTTTTCCAAGAAATAATACAATTTTTGTGTGAAGTCATAAGGGCTAGAAAGTTACTCTTTATAATTCAAGCATTTTTAAAGTGCAAAGTGCCTGAGTGTAAGACTGAAATAGCATTTCAAGATAAAAAGAAATGGTGAGCATTTTTCAACTTTTGCAGTAGAATATCTGTACTTAAACAGGAGGTGGGAGAGAAATTTCTTATGACTGAGTATTTCCAGAAAGTCATTAAGTAAATTGTGCCACAAAAACATGGTATAACAGAAATGGTATATTGACAAGGTGTTAATTCATTAGTATTCTCCAAAAGCTCAAAGATATAAAGATATAAAATATATTGTCCAAGTTTCTTAATGCCTTCCTGGTAGGCTGGCAACAAGGAAGAGTCATTTCAGATGTGCTTGTGAGTTAAAGGGTAACGTAAGGTACTGTAATACCTAAGTCCCTCTCTACTTCGCCAGAAACTAATGTTCTTTTAGTTGCCCATTGGCAGGCTGTGTCTTGATGTTTACGGGTGAGGTTCTTGTAGTGTAGAATGGAGCAATTCCAGAGAGATTCCTGCTGTGCCTTGCCTCTTGTCATTGACAAGGCTACAGAAAACACCTGGGCTTACCTCTGTTGGTCCCTTTGCTGCCAAATATTTGTAATGCCTTGTAAAATTCTTCTACTGTCTGCTTTTTTCTTGGATGACATGGTCTTGATGGTGGCGAGATATAATGGAGCAGATCTGTTTAACCATGTCATTAGAGGATCAGGTAGGAAGGGGTAACTGTGACAGGGAGTTGGTCTTTGTGAAATCTCTCACCAGTTTGGATCTCACCAGACCCTCACAGCTGGAGATGTGGAACTCCATCCACACCAGCAGCATTCAGGTGTTAATAAAACTGAGCAATAAAAAGACAAAGTATCAGCCCTCAGAGGCACTCTCAAATGTCAGATCACGCCTGTGATGCTGCAGATGCATCCCGGCAAATTCCCTTGGCAGGTGCTCGATGTCACTGATGCACATTCAGCAAAGCACTCGCCTTGGTACGAAAATCAGATTGAAATACCAGGATCTTCAAAGCTGCATATCAACATCTGGAATGCCTAATGGCTATTTCGTTATTTCTTAACTGTCTTAAGGCATTCAAGTTTTCTGACCTTCCCCTTGCATCAGTAGCGCTCTCAGCTTCATTTCTTGTGAAATATTCAGTAGCTTGCCTTCTAAAGCTTTCCACCTCTTAATCCTCTTATTGTCTCTCTTGATATCAACCTTAGCTGCTGACATGACAGCTTTTTCCAATATGTATGTGAACTAAATGGTTTGGATAAAAGCCAAGGAACATCTTGCCTCTTGGAGAATTGTAGTAAACAGATATTGCATTAAGACCTTGCTACCCACAGTAAAAAAAAAAAAAAAAAGCCTAGCAAACTATTGCCTGAAAGACAACTTAATTCTATACAGTTTGTGAAGGACACACAGGGCTCACTGCTCTTGGTCAGTCCCATTTGCTGTGGGGTGGTCAGCATCGCTGAGCTTGCCGCAGATGGATACAAATGGCTTTGAAGTTCAGGTTACGCCTCTTCCATAGAGCGGCTTTATTCTGTTCCTGCAGATGACTTGCTAAAGTGAAAACTAAAGCTTTTTGCCTTTTTGTTTTGTTCTGGTTTTTTACTTTTTTTTTTTTTTTTCTTCTTTTAACCAAGACTTTTATTCAGGAATCCCTTCCGTCTTGCAAGAGTCAGCCACAGGTAGTGGTAGTGGCATCGCTGGCTCCGGACAGTGGCCACCAGTTGCCGGCAGGGCCAGTGCCACCTCCCGGGGTGGTTTGATGTGCCAGATAGCCACGTGCATACTGAGGCTGTCTGCTTTCTCCTGCCGTTGCCCCCGGGCAAAGCTTGGCCAGTCCCCACTTGTACACACAGCGTCGTGGGTTTACTGAGGACAGGTGCAGGATGGCACCCTTGGAAGGGAGCCCAACCTGTCCCTGCTGCTGCTTCCCTCAAAGGGGAGTGACGCCATCATCAGTATTGGGCTTTAAAGGAAGAAATAGTTTTCTTTTCCCCACTGTTTGCATCTCGGGAGCAGGGAAGGAAGGGGAGGGGGAGGTTGTCGTGATCGCTTGTGTGGGGGAGAGGCCTTCAGCTCTGACTCGCCTTGCTAACAGGTTTTTTTAGTGTTGCCATCTACACAGCTCCTTAGAGGCGAAGCTTTTCATAAGTCACAAAGGGATTTCTAAATAAAAATAATTTAAAATAGTTCTGTGGATTGCTGAGAATTTTAAGAGCATTGAGGCCCCATACCAGTGCGTTTATGCAGCGTGGCACTAGCTAACAGCTCCTCCAAGCAGGCTGACATGGTCCCTGGGTGCCTGGGGGGCTGTGGTGAGGAAACAGCTTGTTCCTGGCATCCCACTGGTTTGGGGCATCTCGGCGTTGGGTTGGTGCTTCCAGATTCCTCGGGGCGGGGGCTGCTGCTGCGGCACGGTGCCCGTGTGTCTGCAGGAAGGGGAGAGCTTCTGCCCCTGTGGCATGAATCCAAGAGTGCATCAGGAAAGGAGGGGAGAGAAAACTGGATTAAGGCAGCCCAAAAGCTGGCTTGAGACAGGTTTTTGGTTGAATGTGTTCTGCTTCTCTTCTCTGCAGATGTCACAAGGGAGCGCAGAGTCCTCTCTTTCAAAGGACAGTTCAATTAAATTTTCTTTTTAGAGATTGTATGAGTTAGAAAGATTCATTTTTCAACCTAAAGGTCCTGTCAGTGACTTTGTAGTGTTTATTTTCAGAGACTTATGAGCAACCAGTCTTGACATATTCACTGGTAAGAACAGTGAGCCCCTTGATGGGGGAAGTGACGCTAATTGCCCCAGGGAAGCACATGGAGAGTGTACCGGTCTGTGACCAGCTCTTCTATTTAACACTCCTGCCTGCACACTGTCTCAGGAGTTGAAAGCTCAGCTCTGGAAATGTCAGGTGATGACATTTTCATTTCCCTTTGAAAACTATCCCACAGTCAAATGGATCTTGCCTTTTAGGAAGCTTTTTTTTTTCTTATTTCTTTTTTCCCCTAAACTGTCTTTATGCTTCAAATAGAAGGCATGCATAACTGCATGTTTTGCATTTGGGTGTAAAAGCGTATTTCTTGGCATTACTGACATCAGTAAGCACGTTAATGTACTGTCAGTTCAGCTTCCTTGCAGAAAAAGGTTTTTGTTTCTTCAGGTGAACTGTTTTCAACTGACCTTTCTATTCTCGGTCATTGATAGAAGAGGAATATCTGCTGCATAGAACTGAGCCTTCTCAAATTTGTTCTGGCAGTTGATCCTGCTAGGAACTGGAGTTGAGCTGGTCTAATTCCCCTAACAGCACCAGTTTCTGACAACAAAGATCCAACCATATTTATTATTATTATTATTATTATTATTATTACTACTACATAGGAGACTTCTAAAATAAATCTTTTTCTAATGCTGTGATGTCTCAGGAGATAGCCTTCACTTGTGCTCCTCCCTTCTTCTTCCATGTGCGTTATTTGCTTCGCTTGCTGCCAGGAGCATCAGATGCAGCCTTGAACGAAGGCCAGCATTTGCATAGCTCTCTCATCAGGTTTGAGAGGGATGCCATGACAAGTTTCCTTTCTGCACAGCTTGGAGCAAAATGAAATATGCCCATATGTAGAACACAACTGCAGTAAACGGCAAAAAAACTGGAGTTAGAATAGCACATCAGAACATTTTATCAGCTCTCTTCTGTGCGGGTGAAGGAAAACTTATAACCAAAAGACTGTTAATTTCCTGACACATTCTTTTTTTCCAGTGAGTGGAGGTGAGCTAAAAGGAAAATGTCTACTGTGCTTTTTGGACAATAGATGTGGCATGACCCCAAGGTAGTTATGTAAGTGCTGAACTGCATGGTTAAAGGGAATTTTTGTTAAACTAATGGAATACCATACATATAGAGTCATTTATCATAAAAGGAAAAATATGCCTAGATCAATAAAGAACATTTGTACATTATTTTATGAGAAGAAAAAACTAATATGAGTATGGAAGGTTTGCTTTCTGTTGTTTCTAAGATGACTATGCATTTTTTTTAAAGGAATAAAATGTGAAATTGATTTTTAGAGAAGCCTATCTGACTTGCTTTAAGCAGTAGCACCACCACATGTCAGGAAACAGCCAGAGGTCCAAAACACAGTATTAACACTTAATTCTGTGATTAGAAAAAAACTCAGTAAAACCTGCTTTAAGAAAAATATCCAGTAGTTTTCATTAATTCTATAAAGGATTTTAGTCACAGTTTGCAAGTCAGACTCATTTTCCAGCTAAATATCCTTCCTACAATTCTTCTTCCATCTTTGCTCAAGTTTGTGGCATTTCTTATACCGTGCCTAAATTGTGTAAGGTTGCAGAGAGTCCTCCCTGACTGCTGCATTGCTCTCGCTCCAGAATTCACATTTCATTACTTGTTTGCTGCAGCCCTTGCTGCGTCGTCCTTTAGGTTTATCAGTGCATGTTGGGATCCTCTGGCAGAAGAAGTAAGGTGAAAATCTAGCAGAAAAGAATCACTGTCTTGCTGATGTCCTGAAAACTGCTTTTCCCTTTAAATACCACATGTGTAAGAATTAAGTATTGGACTCTCATGCTTTCTTAGATAGGTAGTCACACTGAGAAATCAAAAGAGCATTTGAGAGCACTTTTTGCTCTGAATTCTCCAACTCCCTTGTGCTGTGTAGTTAGTGTCATGGAAAGTTGATCGACAGCAATGCAGTTAGAAGATCAAAAATAATAGTGGCACAGATAAGCATATATGACCTTTTCCTTTGAAGCTAATGAGGGAAGAAGCTTGCAAGGGATACTCATTCATTTTCTTAAAATAGGTAGAACTTTAATTAGAACATGATTTAAGCATTAATTAATGTGCACTCGTTGTTACTGAGGTGTGGCTGGCACCTGAATTCCCAGTCCCTGTATTGTGCTTAAGCTACGTAAAGAATAACCATTGAAAGTCAGTTATGTGGACAAGGCCATTTATCCTCTAAACCTGATATTTTAAAGAAAACTCATATCAATGCCATCTGCTTGTGAGAAAAGAGTCAACATAAGCTCACATTGCTGCATAGTATATTTTTCTACATGGTCCCACACAGACAGTTTCCTAAAAATTCTTTCTTACAAATGACTGTCATGGTGGTAACTTTCATTGGTTTGGAGACTCTGTGGTAAAAATTTGCATAATTTTGCCATTGTGTTTTGCAAGTTGACATATGGATAACATTAAAGCGTTCTGGTACGACAATGCTCTTGTTCATAGCTCGCTCCTCTCCAGGGAAGAAGCTAGATGCTGTTGTAGTGGGGAGTCTTTAGCTGTCTAAAAAGTGTTTTCTGGCTTTCTCTTGCTGTGTCTTTATTTATGTATTTCTTTTTAAGACAGCATTTGCCCTTTTTCAAGTAGTCAAATAGCCTTGTAATCAAAAAGGTGTCATTGTCGTCTGATATCTCGGTTGTTTCGTGCCTCTCTACCAAGTAGATAATGCAAAGTCTGTATCCTGGTATCTTTAAGTTTGACGCAGGCTGAAAATAAGCTGTTCCCAAAATGGGGTTGCCAGGTATTCTTGCAAGACAGCTCTTTGTATTTAAGCCTTTGAAAGACACCGAGCATGTGGATCTTCCTGAGAAACAGAGCTCTTGATTAGCTTCAGCAGGTATCAGTACCTACCAGATTTGCTGACTCTGCATGTTTGCATGCATTTTGCGATAGGGCGGTGAATGCCAGTCTGGTGTCTGATGTGGCCAGTCAGCTGACTGATCCCAGTTATGAGAAGCCACTTGCTATTAATGGTGTTTCTCCTTACGTTAGAAATGGGAAAACTGCCCTTACCTCTTCTGAATACTGAAGACAAATATACTCATGCTCCTGAAGTATCCAGAGCATTGTATCAAATGTGATGCAAATATTGGCTAATTTGTAAATAAAGCTTAATATTTATAGTTTGATAGGAGTAGAGAGTGGATCAAGCCATTGGAGCGTGGTTTCTTGTCTCCAAAATCTGTCTCTGGCTTCTGCCAGTGACTCGAGCCTGGTTTCAGGACAGGGAGAGGCGTGCGTGTGTCAGCTGTACCGAGTTTGCTGAGGAGGGGAAAATGTGTTAGATGCCTACCAAGCTGAAGAGATAATAATATACACTCGAGTTCTGGTAACAGCTTTGTTCTGAAGTATCATGAATTATAATACCACTAAGAAAAACACTGAATGGTTTTGAAACTGTGTATTGCACAATTTAGGGTATTACCTAATGAATGCCTCATAGGCACAATTCAGTAAATGAAAAGGCTGCTTGTGTTTCAGAGGAAGCAAATGATTTCATTTACTCTGGAATGTTTTCTAAATGGACTTGAGGCTCCAAGATTATTAGATACTGACAACAGATGAAGTCCAAGGATTTCCTTTTAAATCATAGGCTTATAACCAGTTGTGTCTGATTTTAAATAGTTGTTCATTTAATGACAAGTTCCAAAAACCAGGCGGAATAAAGTTATATGACCATGAGTAACGAAAAGCTAATGAGTTATCTAACTCACTGTTTAGATTACAGTTGTTGCTAATAATGCAGATGAAGCTCTGGAATACTTATTTTCTGGTTATCTCTAAGGAATATTTCAGAAATTTATATTTTTTTTATTATCCTGCCTCCTATTGTCTCAAAGGTTTTCAGAAGAATGCTGCCAACTGTTACTCATATTCTTGCTTCATATGAATGTAGTTTCTAACTGATCTAGCTAGGAAAAACAGGCAACTTCCTTGGTACATAAATTCCACAGGACTAAAAAACTGAACTGGGACTAAAATGGTTGTTCCCTTCTCCACAAACTTTGTTTATCCTCAAATTATCATGAGCACAACAGCACTAGTACTGCAAATTTAACCTGAGCATGGTAGAACAGGGGCATCAGATGTGTTTCCATCTTTTTGAAACAGAGTAGCATCTTGACAACAAGCTTTTGAGAGTAATTAGCTCTTTCCTAATTTCATTGCATGTGAATAGGAAAAGATTTCATATTATTCACTGAATAAGAAAAGGGAATGACATAAGCACTTAACTGTTTTCTCAGAAAGGATGTTTTAATGAGGTAGTTTGTTTTTCTTTAGTTGTCAGACAAGCAGTTTGGGTAAAGCTTTCAGTTAACTATCTCTTCCACCTGAACAAATTTAAAACCCATGGATATTTAAGTGAGTGATGTTTCTAAATCAACTGTTTATATTGTTTTGAATAACTTGTATTAAAACATACTTGGGAAAGTGAAAATTGTCTTTTTCTTTTCTTTAGAAAGGACGCCTATGATCTTGATCCAGAAGTCACCACCTGTGTTTCCTAAGTCCACTTTGCTGCAGAAAGGTAAGTTTGTCACGTGGAAGGACTTGCTAACAGCTGAAAAGTAAGAAGGTACCTCACTGTCGGCCATGCCTCGTGCTGCCTGATGTCCCACGGTGAGCTGCAGGTCCCACCTGAGCCTCCCATGTCCCCTGCTCCTCCTGCCCCTCTGCCCAGACTGGATGGGGTCAGGGAGAAGCCACGTGCCGTCCTCCTTTATGGGGTGAACAAAGAGCTTCGTGGAGCAGGGACAAAATAACCCATTTCTTGCGCAACCCAACACAACTTTTCTAGAGAAACGGCCCATTGTTTTTCCTCATTAAGGGCTGTAAAGCTGATTCACTACAGCAAGCCTCATACAGTTGGCAGGTTAAGCAACAACATGAGAGCTGAAAAATGTGGAAAAAAATGTGGAATTGAAAGAATGAGTAAGAAAAGGAGGGGAAAGAGGAAGCCACACAGTAAGAACTGTCATAATGAAGCATCTAACTCATAAACCTTCATTTGAGAACCTAAACAATTAGTAACGCAGCAAGTAATAGTCAGAGTGACCAGAAAGAGATTGTGTGGTCTTTTGGCATCGGGGTCAGTGCTCTCATTAATAACCCTTCTTGCTCAAAGGTTGGCTGATGCTCTGCTCTTTGAGGAGGGAGAAACAAATGGAGTAAACGGGCTGTGCTTGACCTTTCTGCACAGGAAAAGAGAGAGGGAAAGGCAGATTTATACCACAGTAGAGTTGTACTCTTACACTTTCGCAAGAAGTTTTTTGTGCCCCTGGCAAGCCAGGAGAGTGTGGGTTTCTCCATGGCTAAAGAAAAATGCCCCAGTGAAAACACCTGAGGAGCAGAAGTCTGACAAAGAATTTGATCTCTCCATAGATGAGACTCAGCGTTGATTTAAATCCTAGCAGTTCATACGCTGGTGTGTTTAAAGGTCTGTGAATAAATAGTGGTCAACAACAACTGATGGATATTTTCTCATACCTAGGCCTCAAGTAAGAAACACAAGAAATTTTCAGTATATGCTCTCTGTGCTGTAAATGTAGCTTTGCATCTGCTGAGGAGAGATGTGATCCCAGCACAACAATAAAAAAAGTGCAAGCATCTTCATGCCATAAGTATAAAAAAAATAAAAACTTCAAAAACATTCCAGGTGTGTTAGGGGGAAATACCCACAAGCCAGAAACCCCAAAATAAATGTCGTATCTCTGTAGAACAGTTACCAGGGATGGGAAACTGTGACTGCAGAGGAACAGTTTCTCTTTAGAGGTTCCCTGTCTGCCCTTCTGCTTTTCATGTGTTGCAATACACCAAAGCATGGACTTGAATTTCAGATGTGCTTTTTATGTGTTTCTGTGTTGCTTCTGGTAGCTTTCCTCTTCCAAATATATAATTCAATAATAAGGTTATTGATATAATAATCTCTCATGATAGAGGACTGTGGACAGCAGCAAGTCTGATCTGGGGTGTTCTGTGAAATTTTGGTTTATTAATAATCATAATAACAGCTCATGATGACAGCACTGAGTGCCAAACAAAGATAAGGAACATTGTATCAGTTCCATTTGTGATTGATATTTTTCTGGAAGCATGCTGTAGTTTTCTTCTGTTTCTCGTAAGAGAAAAAGGTTGCTTTTGTTGGAAAAGTAAATTATCTTCCTCAGCTGTTTGTTTAGTCATTTCTCCTTGAGGTTATGAAGCAGTGCAGCTGTTTCAAGCATTCCAGATCTCCTTATCTTAGATAATGATTTACTTATTTTGAGAATTTGGCAGTGAAGGCCAAATAGTGCTTGAGTACATGACGAATTTTAATAGAACCTTCCAAGACAGCATCTCTGTGAGAAGCACAGTGCTGTCAGCTGATCTTTAGGCATGCACTTGATCTCTTTCTGACAGTCATTCAATGAGTGTGTGGTAGAGAATGGATCTAAAGCCAGTTCTTCAGGCTGCAAGATTATGATAGCAAAATAGTTAGGGCATTTCACTACAGGTTTATAGCTGATTTCCATAACCATTTTTGCTACCTTTTTCAGATGTAGTCCTTGAAAAGATCTCTGCAGAAAGAGTAGGCGCAACATACATTTCAAAACTATCGATCCCAGGTCTTGGAAATAAAATGAAAACGAACTGTTAGCAGATTCTCCTATGGTTTTAATTTCCCTAACAAAAACTCAGTACACTTGGCACTCTTCTCACCCTTTCTTTTGAGAGGCTAATTATCTTGAGGATAATTCTTTCACTTATGATTTCTCAAAGAAATCAAAAGTCCAAGAGTAAAAACATTTCTGTCCTATTCTCAAAAAAAATAGTGCAGGAATTATACTTTTTATTATTTTAGTTAGTTGTCCTGATGCTTTTGGGGTGATCAAGTACCAGAGAACCTATCACAGGTTCTGATGTCTCTATGTGTTGTGGAGGTACCACTCACTTCAAAATACTGTCTTTTAAATACTGAGGCTGAATTGAGGCAATGCTTTGGTGCCTTCTATGGTGTAAATAGTAAGTACACAAAGCTACCATTTTAATGGTGATAGTTTTGTAATGATCTTAAAATGTCATTTATGTGCAGCTATGCTAAAGTGCAGTAACAAGGAATTATCATTTGGGACACCATGTAGTCATTGTTTTTTACAGAGTCCAGTTGCTTAAATTTCTCTTTGGCCTGGTTTAACGTTGTTAAAATACTTCAACCAAAAGCCATGTCAAGAGACTCAGGCTATCACAACAGAAATCAGCCAGACCTACTATATTTTGAAAAGGATCCATGTAGATTCTATGTAGACATTTTTTTGTCCTTCACCTGCCTTTGTGAGTGGCCTTTTTTTTAGTGTCTTTACAGAGCCTAACACATGATGCAAGAACCTTTGTTTTTAGCTTGTGCCTTACACACGACAGAGGTGCTTGGTTTGTTTTTCCTCCCCTTTACAGTTCTGATGTTACAAACACTTTGAAGTTATCCATCATTTCCCTCAGTTGCCCCTCTCTTTGTCTTGGCCTGAATCAGCACAGGGCATTATCCTAGTCATCATGGTCTGGGTATCTAAAAGAGGCAAGATTTGGAAAGAGAGATCGGAGTGCATCCCCCCCACCCAACACTACTTCCTGCAGCAGGTCCAGTGAACATGAATTTCCACCACTGGTGGTATTTCCTAGTAGGACTAGGACCTAAAACTACGAGCTTTAATTCCATGGTTTTGTCTGAAGTGAAGTAGACCTCAGAAAATAATAGCCCTGTTTGTGCGTGTTTGAAAAAAATGAATATTTTTCCTCTAGGAACTTTAATTTTTATTTATTACTTAAAACTTAAGGACAATGGAGAGCCCAGCTATATACAGAAACACTTTGAATGCTGGGCTGCTGGACAGGTGACATGGCTTCATTGGGCTACTGGGATAATTTCTTTAGCAGACACAGCAGGAGAAGGGTCTGTTATTATGGCAAGCTAATAACACGTTTGGAGGTGACAAATAGCGTGGAAATGATTGTGCTATGTTTAAAAAAAAAGGGAATATGGGAAGGCATCAACAAGACTTGGTTGTGGAAAAGAAATGGGACAGCATTATGGCAATACTCAGTCATTTTCCAATGAGGTTGGATAAACAGTACAGAAAATGTTTAAAAAATATATATAAAAAAAAGAAACCTACTACCTGTGTTAGCTAGGAATTTTTGACAAGAACTACCTAGGAGGGAAAAAAAAGCCCAATTCAGCTCTTAAAAAGGAGGAAGCCCCACTGGAAATAGGGGATGCTTTATTTAGTGAATAATGTGTATTTATTTGGGGTTTTGACTTAGCAGTATTTTTGTGTCTTCAGTATAGACCCATAAGACCTGTAGTTTCAGTTAGTTTCTGTAAATCATCATTAACACACTACCACATGCATCATCCAGTGATGCTTTTAGAAGAAAGTTCAAAGTTGCTGGGATTTTTTTTTTCTTTCATTTTCTTGACATTTAGCTAGGGAGAATGTCAGACATGATAATAAATCCTGATTCTGAATTTTTAGAAGGAATGTCTTAGAAATCTTGATCCTACAGGGAGCAGAAATGGACTAAACAGAAAGGAGGTACCTGGTGGCCAAGGGAAGATGTGAAAAAACCAAAAAGAGCAGAGGTTATGAAAGATGAATCCTACGGAAAAGCTGTGGCAGCTGGTGGCGTTCCCTGTCTCCACTTCTCATCTCCCGTGCTTTGGTGCGGATTTCAGCGGCAAGCACTAGCGAGCACAAAGCAGAGGGAGAAAAGGGGGGCTGAGTCTTTGGTCCTGGAGCAGAGCTCCCTGCAAACAGGAGGAGGAAGAAAAGACTGTAAAGCTACGCTCAGTGGGTGGGAAACACAACAGACCTTGTCCTTCATGGGGAGACCCTTCCAAAGGCTTTGGCTAAAAACTACGGCCAGGAAAGGGAAGAGCGAACAAAGCAACATAAGCAGGGCAGAGGAGCAAAACTACCTCTGGCTCTCCCAGCAACTCAGGTGTGATTCCACCTTGCTCTTCCCTACGAATCTTTTCACGCAGGACAGCGATTTAGTAATTCTGCAGGACAACCACGCCTTGGGCCTACCCTTGTGTGTCAGTAAATCCCACCGACTGGTAAATTTTTATCCTGCGTGGCCCCTGTATTCCATTATAAATCTTGTTTCTAGCCAAATACAGTGAGTTTTTAGCTTTGTTAGATTCAACTCTAGTGAAAATGCTCACTCTGAAGCTTCCTTGCAAGGATCTGACAAACTTATCCAAAGAAAATCCACAAAATCCTCTGATTTTCTACAAAGCATTTGGAGAGCATCCAGGACACTTTAGTTGTGTGCTCTTTGCTTATTATGTGCCTAATATTCTCCATATAATAGAGTTTTCACTTTGTGATCTGCAAATAAACTTATTTACATGTCAAATGTTTCAGCCTTCCAGGATGACAATCGCTGGAAGACTATGTAGCTGTTATTGTGTTTTGACCCATGAATGAGAATATTTCTTCAAGCTGAGAAGGCAGAGGCATACCACGTGCCTTTTTTATTTTTCCTCTAGACTCAGGTGAGCAGATTTGCATTATTGTTACACTCTTAGATATTTTAATTTTCAAACCAACACACTTGAAAGCTTAAATAACCTTTTTGTCATGGTGGGAAATTGACTTAGATGGCAGGGTGACTTGTCATTTAAGCAAAGTTCAAATCGCATTGGCAGGCAAGTCTGCTTAAGTGTAACCATCTGTGACAAAAAAACTTGGCAGTCACTGCAACCTAAGGCAGCAAACACAGTACAAAATATAATCACCTTAAGAGGTACTTTTGGTTTTTTTTCCTGAGTGTCTCCAAAGTGTATAAAAGTTGCAATATAAGATTATATGTCATTTATGCAGCTCTTTTATGAGGGACCCTTAATCTTTTAACACGTCATTTACACAGAATTGCTTCTGAAGTAAATCTCTCCATGCCTAATTAGTGGACAAATTCCCACTCCTGTTGGGACCTGATCCAGCTCTCTCAGATATCCGCATAGAGAGACTTTGACTAAGTGTACAAGCTGAAGCAATCCATTATTTAGTAGCTAAGTTGTTAACACAGGTTCTTTATGGAAAGATTGATCGTTGGCCCTATCTGTTTGTAGCACAGGTGATAATATATAAAATGCTGCCGAGTCTTTTTGTAGGTGAGGTAGGGGTACAAGGGCTCTGCTAAAGCATACTTCAGTGTGTGAAATGCAGCTCATCTGAATAAAGATACTGGAATTTCAAAACCCAGACAACTGGCACAGAGCGGTCCTGGGTTTTCTGGGAGTTCAGCATATGTCACATAGATTCAGGTCTGGCACACAAAAAAAGTTATATGGGTTCAACTTGCTTTGCAGCCTGTGGCTGTGGCAGATAGATGCTGGTGCCACAGCTTCTGTAAGAGCTTTAAGCATGTCCTTAGGAAGACTTGCTTCCAGTCCTCTTAAGCTGTTGGCACTGATGAATTACAAGTTTTGGCATGCTGTTCCCTGGTTGATGCTCCTTGTGTGACAAGACTTTATTTTTCTTTTTTTCTCTGGTCTGTCATTTTTATCAGGTTTAAGCTTACTGCTGTTTTGGTGCGTGTTTTCTCATATCCTTTGTAGCTGTGGAGTCCAAAAGTAGATTTTTCAGAAGTGCTTAACCTTGACCTTATTTCTGTCTGCTCAAGTTAATAGTGTTTGGCCAGCAGAGTGCTCTTTCCCTGTCCATTGCTTGTAATCTGCTTGTTTGCTGCAGGGTGAGGTGCAGATTGTACCTGTCATACACACAGCTGGATGTCATAAATGATTCACACCTATTTTCAAACAAGTTCACTTTTTCAGAAAAATCCTTGTAGTAGCTGCTTTTAAACTCAGCAAGCTGATGAGCCCAACAATGTAAATAGGAAAGGACCAAGGGTCTGTTGTGTGTTTTGGATGATGACCTTTCCTATCTTTGAAGCAAAATTTTAATCACAGAATCAGCTGCTTCAGCTCAAACTTCTGAAACTGGATCACAAACTTGTGGCTTTCCTTTTTTTGTCTTAGGCTTGCCCAGTGGCTGTCTTATCCTGTCACAAGTAATTCTTGCTCTGTGCCTTTATTTTTATATCCTGCTGAGCTTGACTAAGGTCTCTTTTAAGGAATTCTCTTGCTTTAAATATCTATATTAAAATGTTTGGGTTCATGATAATAATTTTCTTTCTAGCACTGTTAGCATTTCTCCTACTTCTTTTTCTAATTGTGATAGCTGCTCAACAATTATAAAGTAACTGTTCTGCTAGGCAAAGTTTTCCAATCTGAGCTATAAACAATTTGTTCAGATGCTACAGTTGTTTGGGCAAATTCATTATCTATCCAAGTATTTGTGTGAATTTTGTAAAAATTCAAGCTGAAATAGATATCTACAGTCAACTGCTGAGCCCAGTAGAAAGCAGCATACATAAAGCTCGCAAGGTACACCTGGTAGGGGGAGAGGTAGCAAAGTGTGGGTGACATCTTGTAAAATGCTGAGCACAAAGTTAAGAGGAATAAAGAGATACGCTAAAGAGTACTGGCTTGAAGAAAGTGAATGTTGAAGAGTTGTGGTATTAACATAGTGAAATCTTTAGCTTCTGCCCTGAGGAGTTGCTTCTCATTGCTTGAAGCCTCAAGGTGGCTGCCTGTTAAGTAGTGTCAAGAAATGAGTCGCTGCAGGTTTCCTGTTTTGAATTGGAAAGCACTTTGGATCAGAAAGGACGGCAGGAACCTAAGCCTTTCGGTTTCTCCAGCAAAAAGCACGTTAACTGGTATCTTCTAAATGACCTCTGAAAGTCACTTGTAATTCTTCAGCGTTCAGGCTGGAGAGCCTGTGGGACACGGTGCTGCTGCAACGGCACTGCGGCATGCGCTGCTTTTGTGATTAGAGTGTCCTGTAACAATAATCGTCCAGTGCCACCCTCGCTGCAGATGCTAGATAAATACTAAAATCATTTTTGAAGGTCCAAAAAATATCATTCCTTCTGAAAAGAAACTGACTATTCTTTTGTTCTAAACATGTGGTTTAGTGACAATATTCACTTTTCCCATCATTTCTGGAGTCTCATCTCTTTCTAGCGTTATATTCATTTCATTTGCATGTCCCTTTTTTGTTCAATCACTTTTAAATATTAAGCCCATTATCTTGGTTCTCAGTCATATTTAATGGACTTTTCTGTGATTGGTTCTATTTTAAGTACTGATTGCCAGTTCTCTTTGTTAATGTATTGTATTTGCTCTTTCTCGTTTTTCCTGTGAAATCAGAATCTCTTCACATCTTATAATGTGCTGCCACATTCTTACATTTGTTACAAATTGAGAAAGCGATATTAGAATGAAAGGAAGCCTAATCAACTCCATATATTACCTCTCTCACCCGAGAGATCAGAGCTTGGTTCAGTTGGTGTTTACCTGCTCCTTTTTGTTCCCTCCACCAATGTGTGCTATTTCAAAATCTCTATTTAGTTGGGGAAGGCAGCTGTAAGGCAACGAACGATCAATCCAATTGATTTTTTATACTGTTGCCTTTAATTTGTAAATAGTTTTCATAACTTTTTCAGTAGTGGAAATGTCACAGAGTCACGTTTGTTGTTCGTGTCAGCTAAAACCTGTCTGCTCTCCATGTCCTTCAGCTCCTGCACAAAACACGTCAGTTCAGAAGATCTCATGCTGAATGTTGCCGTTATCACTGTTCAACAACCCTAATGCAGATGTTTGGTTTCCTTGCTTTTATATCTCTTTTTCTTCATTCTCTGAGCCCATAAGAATCAAAGATGGAAAGGGGTTGTTTATGCTATAAATTTCCAATTTATAAGTCTTGTCTCTCTGTGTTGATGGAAACTGCCATCTTCATCCATTCTTGGCTGTTTCAGAGCTGGCTCCTTATCAGCTACCTTCCTCCCACACCTGCCTTTCCTGCTGGCTTGGGATCCACGTCTGCACTTCAGATTGTGTTTGTGGAGAAAATTCCTTTACGCAGACAAGTGGCAAGCAAAACACGCTATATGCAGGAGCAAGATGCGCACAATTGTGTCTACCTTTCAAAGAGTCTGACTCCACGTTCCCCACCTACTGATTTAAATGTTTTCTTTTTAGCTATCATTTCTCCAGCACTTAGGTTGTTTAATTACAGCATGAAAACATTAGGCATATGTTCAAGTTCCAGTTATTATCAGTGTCATTTCTTGTTTGGTTTATGCTCCATACAGGTTCTTTTTTTTAATTATAATTCTGTTGTGGCATTCCAGGTTCTGTATGTTCCGCATTACGCTGTCGCCAGTGCTCTGTGGGTGTTTGGACTCTGGTAATCCTCTGGACTAAATGCTTCATCATTCACCTATTATATCTGTCATATTGTTGAACACTCCATTGCTTCAGGTGCAATATTTAGATCTGCTGGCTTTCAGACTCAGAGAGCACTGTTTCAGCTCATTGTAAAAATCTTTCAGGTGGCGTGAAAGATTTATGCTGTCAGTACTCTTCCTATTCTGCTGTGTTGCCACATTCCTTTGTGCTTTTCTTAGTAAGTGTTAAGCACTACTTATTGATTAAGAGGTTTCACTTCAGCATCCTTCAGTTATTTCTCCCCTGTCAGCATGGTCCCAACATGTAGGAAATACTTAGCTGATCTGCTGTTGTCTTAAAGGTTTCTGCAATAACCAGAATTTCTGGCTCTGAGCCACTCTTTGAACCCACAAGGCATATATATGAGACCAGCATTCATTCAAATAGTGTATTTGACTCACACTTACTGCCATCGGATTAAAGAGTAGAGTCTATCTGCTAAAACTGTAGCTACATGATTATATTTCTTTACAAGATTGATTTTTTTTAACCTCCCAGATATCCCTCCAGTTTAAAGTGAACTTCACACTGACCAGCCTTTTCTATAGTTTTTGTCATACACCAAAAATGGCACTAAAGGACTGCAAAAAGTTTGTTCACTTCATGGTCCTTGAATAGACAGAGCATCTGTTGCTTCATCAAAACCACTGGAGTGGCAGCACACTTCTGAAGTGAAAGCTGTGCATACAAAACTTGACTTTCCTGCTATGACTGTAAGTAAACGCAAAAATGAACCCGTTACAATTCATGCGAGTTTCAAAAACAGGCTGCTGCTTCTAACGGGGCAAGTTGATTGCCTCCCACTTCTGCAGTGTGGCTTACTGTATCTGATCTACCTGATCTTGAGCAGGAGCGCAAGTGCTGATCAGATGGTTGTGTCAAAAACAAAAAAAATCTGTTTCGGGGTCTGCATAGATCCTCAGTTGCTCCAGTTCATTACAGTGACTAATTATACCCCTTCGATCCTTTCTTCTTGGTTCAGTAGGTGGAGCTGTAACATCTGTTTAAATTTTCCCTTGGCCAAGATGTACCATTGCAGGTGCACTGACAAGTACAACTTTGGGTTCCCAGCTCTGCACATATTTATCTATTTTATACGAGTTGCCATTTTGCATCATTTCGAAATTGCACATAAAACAGAACCTCAAGTTCCGGGCTCAATCTGCTAGTTGGGAAAAGCAATCGGTCTCTGCTTCTAATATGCAGTCTTCAGCTCCTGGATGGTTGTTTTCTACGGTCCAAAAGAACACAAAACACGCTTAGGTTCAATTTTAAAATTTTGGGCTTAGGGAAAAAATAATATCTAATTTAGTACATTTTGCTGCTTTTGCTGGTTTCTGGTTTGAAACAGACTCTTTGGAGCAATCAAGGATTCATGAAATCATCTCATTAATTGCTTTCAATTTTAGAATCATATCAAATCTACTGGCAATTGTTAGTTTTTGTGTTCATGAGTAGTTTACACTTTACAGTGTCAATGAAAGCTTTTTAAATAACAGGACACTATTACATAAATGGACATTTCTGATAACTTTTGCAAAATTGCTCTTAAAAATTCAATGCAAGTGAAAAAAAAAAAGAGCCTGGTAATGAGGCTAATTCATTCTTCAAATGTTACAGCATTCGTCCCATCATCTCAAATTATTCTGAATTCTAAGAACCCTTTCCCATCTCAATTTTCTCTGGAAAGCTTTCTGTAAAAGCAATGAGAGTATCCAAATTAATTTTAAAGATCACAAAGTTGTTATTTCTTTTTAGAGGAAGAGCTGTCTTGTACTGATCTCCTGTATGCAAAATTATCTTAATGATATCTTCTTTCATCTTAGTATTCTCCCTTGAGCAGTTTGAGTGCTTTCTGGTTCTCTTTGGTTGCAGCTAAATATTTCAAGCAGGCATCAGAAACATTGCAGATTTTGGCTTGTCTCCTTTTAGTTCCAGGAGCTTCTTTGATGGGGGCTGGTGACATCTTTTCACGATCCACGATATAAACCAGCAGTTCCCAACCTTTTTCTTTACATTTTACTTTTGGTAGGAGTTTGTAATAACCATGACTTTCTCCTTTTCTGCTGCTTCACCGCCACTGCCCGTGCGCTCTCCCTTCCCTAGGCGCACAGCGAGACTACTGCACTGAGGGTCTCCAGCCTCAGTCCTTCGTCCTTGCCCAGTCCCTTGGGCACACTGTGCTTCCCAGGGGCAGAAGGGATGTAAGAGGGCAGGTCAGAGAGACGGAGAAAGGAGGATCCATTTGCAGCATTAGTGCCTCTCTTGGCTAGCCTGTATTGCCACCTCTACAGTTAATACACCCGGCAGCTTATGTCCTGCTCAGCAGTTGTCCTTATACATTGACATGTCTCTTGGCTAAGGTGTGTACCAGCTAGAAACCACTAGTATAAACAAGGACGAGAAAAGAGCCAGTCTTTTAAAAAATACCTGCTTTTTCTTGTTAGCTGTTGTACAAGCTTTTCCACGATCTCTAACAATCTGCAATTGTATATTCACTTTCAGCTTGACATATAGCTGTCCCATTTGGAAAATGTTATTATCAGCACTGGTGTTATCCAAGAGACTTCATTTGTCTAATCAGTTGAGTTGTCAGCTTGAGTTAGCAGATCCATTTGTATGAATCAAAGGGCAGCCTGTGGCTGTGGTGTGTTTGTTTATGATAGTTGATAGGTACGCGTGCTGGATAGCTTGGATGCAGGCATTACGATTCCTTTGTTATAGTCGCAGCAATTCAAAATGAAATAAGTCATCCTTTTGAAAACAATACTGTAAAGGTGAGAAGAAACACGTGGATTCCACATTGGCTTTGGGTGGCAGATCGTCTTTTGAGAAACTTGTTTAACATTATAGCTAGAGGGTGCTGTGCATTGCAGAGCCATGTGTTATTGCTTCGTCAGAAGGTAAATTAGTCAAAACTGTAGTAATCCATTACACAGTACTTAATGTAGTAAGAAACACGGTATGTGCTTCTAATTGTCTTGAGGGGTGTGTAAAAGCCATCCTTTGAAGAAAAGGTTATAATGATTTGCTGTACTCCTTCATAGCATGTACCCCTTCATCTCAATCATCATTAAAAAAGGCTACAGTAAGTAAAGTTAAAAGGCAAAATCATAGCTGAAGATTGGTATGCGGTATCAACCTGTTGGCACTATTTTGCTGCTATGTGTGCATGCTCATATTGCTCTTTAGTACGTGGTTGTGGTTTACAAAGGCTAACTAAGCTTATTTGCCAATAAAAATCAGTAGTATTTTATTGTGTAACTTTACACTTTGTTCATAAGCCTTCTCTATACTTGCAGACTCTTAAGACTTTAAAAACAGCATCAATACTGATGAGTGACCACTATTTAGAGATACCTTATTTTAAAGAAGAATCTTGCTTAGCAAGCAAGACTGTACTGATTGCTTCTGGGACTGGCAGGTGCAAAAGGAGTAGGGAGAGAGTGGTTCAGGGTAACGTATAAACAGCAGAATGAAAATTTACTAAATATATTAGTTTGTTAATGCATACAGTTCTTCTGTATATCTTCAGTTAAAAAAAAACATATGCAAGCTTTCTAACTTGATCAACTGATTTCTCCATGGCAATGGGCCTGAATTTTATTAGCAGCAGTGAAAAACTACTTTAAAATAAGGAAATTCTCCTTTCTGTGAAAGAATGTTTATTTTCTTCTCTCTTTCCCCATCGCTTTCCCCATTCCTCTAAAAAAACAAAGAAAAGAAAAAAAAAGGAAAAAAACCCACAACCCCGAAACTCTCTCCTCCAAATGCAAGTGTACTAATTGCAAACATGTTATTACTGCAAAATTATAGCAAAGAATTGAATTTCAAGTTTCCTAGAAGAGAGAATTGTAACGCAATTATTCTAAAGCAAACCAAATTACATTTTAGTTATTCCCTGGCCGTCTGGAAGCTATGAAATCCTGTCTCTGGGAGGCAGCCGCCTTTTCATCTGCACATCTTCAAGCCTGCCATCCCATCCCCCTGCACTTCCCATCTTGCTTTTTGTCAAAAAAGAGTCAGCAGTCAGCATGCTCCTAAGGAATATTTGGGGTTTGTTGAACAAGTATTTTCTGATTGTTGCAGGTTGCCTTATTTGCTACTCTTCCTGCATCTCTAGGTCTGTAACTGAACTGCATTTTCTCACTCAAAACGAGCTTATTGTGAGCGGTCTCGTAACACGAGTGGGTGAATATACCGCTCAATCCAATAAACCTCTGAATAATTGTTGTCAGGGTTGCGCATATGACTGAGGCTCTGAGGATGAGCCCTCCCAGGTGATGGTGCTCCTGCCTCCCCAGCCCTGTGCCACCCACAGTGGCTGTAGCCACATTCGACCCCAGGCAGCTCCCACTGAAAAAGTACCTCCAGGCGGTTTAGCAAGTGCTCCTTGTTACCGTGAAAGCCTGGAGGTGGAAAAGCACTCAGCATCCCAGAGATACAAAACTAATGATTTTTAAATCTAACATGGCCGAGTTGTCATGACAATTATCAAATGAAAGTTCTTATTTCCTGTAGAGGTGTATTTTATAATACTCCAAGCCACACTTTAAGTGACTACTTCGTGCAGGCTGTCTAGGCGAACAAGCTGTAAAAAAAGCTAAGTGCCAATTAAACCACTGGGAAGAACCTCTCTTGCATGAACTTGGCGAGGCACTGTAGCATACATAATATCTCTTATACAAATTCTGAAATGTTGCCTTTCATTTCCAATACGCTACAGCAACACCTGGTTTATAGGACCCAGGGTATTCTTGTGGAAAATCAACAATGGCGTGCTTTTGGAAAACTACCCAGTTTGTTTTTAATGTAATTGTTCCAAACCCTGTTAGGAACAAACTGAATGAAAGGTTTTTGAAATTTATCCCACTGGTAGCATTAAACAATAGACAAGATCAACAGAACAGTTTGCTGTTAATTACATATTTACTGTTACCAAGGAGGAAGTATTTAGTAGCTTTGGGATTAAATTCTATCATTCCTCCCAAGATAAGCTTTTAAGCAATTGGGCTGATTATACTTCCTTAAGCTTACATGTACTGCATTTTTTATATTCCCTTATGTTTAAATCAGTTGTACTGTGGGAGACAACAAATAAATGTTTTTTCCTATTTACTTCTTTCCACAGTCTTCTGTCTCTTTGCATGCACACAGATTCGAATTCTCTCTGTAGTTTCTCCAGGGGGTGATAACAGCAAGGCTTCTCCCCTCTGGAAACATATATGACTTTGCTGAATTCATAAAAACTGGAAAAGGAGAACCAGCAGCAGATGCAGGTAGGTAAACCATTGCTAACCACTGAACCTAAATCACTTTCTAAATTATTATTTTGACAGTGTTCACACTTTCTAGCATTTGGAAGGAGTCTGCCATTTCTAACTATGTTTCAACGTTCATTTTATTTTTATTTGTCAAAGCCATTGGTTTTGTTCTTCATTTTTCTTATCTCACAGGACTGTTTTTGCTTTGTATTTTTTCTCTGTGGAAAGTAAATTCCTTCAAGAGGCCAGCATCAGGGTATCCTGCTGTTGCCTTCAGCTCCATCTCCTCTACCGAACAGTGGGAGCAAAGGCTTACCAGCCTTTTAAACTTACTCAGATTCAGTTTCCAGTGTGCAAACATTAAGTAGAAGCACCAAGTCAGCTTTCAGAATAAGGGATAGCTTTGTGAGCAGCATGAGATCCAGACCATTTTCTCTTTTACAGGAGGATGTAACTTGCTCTATTTTACCTGATGCAAACATTAAGTTGCTTTTCCTCTTCCTTCCCCTGACAAAATCGCCTGTTCAAGCTGTATTACAGCATGCTCAGAAAAATGCAGAAAGAATGTGTCAGGAGCTTGAAGAGAAACAAAGGCAAGATGCAAAGTATGAAAAGAATGGTTCCTCCATTTAAGGGACAGAAAAAAAATGCTGTGGGATAGTTGTAATGCATAAAGGAAAGCAATATCTATAATGCTGGTTCCCTTTGTTAGAAATGTCAGAGAAAAATTTCCTCTGTTCCTGGGAGATTAAATCAAACCTATGTCAAACTAGGTGTTCTGGAACCCCTGCGTGTAGCTGAGCCACTCAGGACAGCAAGTGTGCAACACACAAGGCTGCTGATAGTCTATAAAACTGTGTTTTTTCGAGAGGAATATTCGGTTGTTAGACTCCAGCTAGCATTTTCCTGCACTGGTTTTTGGGTGCAGCCTGTACTTGTTTCTTTGCAATTCTCTATTAAAATATTTTGGCTCATAATCCCTACTCTTAGGAATACTTTTATCCACTTAGTGTATTCTTTTGGAAAGTGGGAAGGAAATCGAGAACCTGGATTGTCTTCCTTGGCCAGATCATCTTCAGAGTAGATCTAGGATGTCCTTGGGAATACCTCCTGAGGACACCAGTATCCTGCAGTATTCTGTGGGTATGCTGAAACTTTTTATCTCCTTCTCAGCACAGCTGTGGCTTTGTGTTCTCTGGAAGAACACCTGAAATCTAAAGCTACCTCAGTTATCTGCTAAAAATTCTACTTACCTTCTGTTTAAGCAAAGTGTTTAGACTCTTCATCTTCATGATTGCAGCAGGAAATTCTTTTGTGGCTCAGCACAGCGATAAGCAAGTCTTAACCACTTGGCCCAGCTGAGCAGGGTTTCTTTGGTTCTTGTTTTTCATGGCTTTTTTTTTTCTTTCTGGTTGTCATTGCTAATCCATTAAATATACTTGGTAAAGTAGAAGGGGAGCACAGTGAGAGGGCACAGGTCAAAAACGGTACCAGTGGCAGTTTCTGGAGATTTTTTGCATGCTGAGCATAAATGGTAACCGGATAACTGATGTACTTCTTGTGCAGCTGTCATTTTGTCTGGGAGTATATGTGGGAACAAAGATCAGTAAATGCCCTGACACCTCTTAAGAGGCATATTTTGTGTAGATGGATATTAGCAATTCAAAAGCTAAACTGGGATCTAAGCAAGGTCATTGGCTGGTCAGCCAGTTTATTTTTGACCTAAGCAGTGTTTCATTTAAGAAGCAGAAGGACTGGGATAAGCAAGTACAAACCTAAATGGGCAGCTGGCTGCTGAGTGATGTTGAAGCCGAGTCATCCTAAAGGGCAGTCCGTTTGTACCCTCACTCAAGAGAAAAGAAAGGTGAAGACCAGAATGAGAGAAAGGATCCCCCTCTGCCCCCACAATGCTTTAGAAGCGGTGAACTCAAGCCATTTCTGTTCCACTAGCAAGGAAAGAAAAAAGGAAAGGCAAATACAGAGAGATGTAAATCTTAAATAAAATGTGCCTATATATGCATGCAAATTAGGTGAGACCCTTGGTGTGTCCAAGTTAAATCAATGTTTTAAAAACCGTAATCTGGTTATTGTAGAATTTCTTAATTCCAGTGTGTATTACAAATATATGCAGCGTGAATAAAACCTGAGCTTTCTCATAACAACTCAGGATTGAAAGTAATAAACAATCTCAGTATGGCTTTCTATAAATAAAACATGCTACTCTGTTTTGTTTAGGTTCTTTAAGTACTCAGTTCTATGCTGGTGGCTGGAATAATTAGGTTCTGTTTTAAAGGTAGTGGGTTTTTTCAATATAAACATGAATTTCTCACTTTGAAAAGGGAACTTTCTTCTATTTTAGAGATTTTTTTCGTCGTTTGAGCCTCTTGCATCACCCAGCTCTGCTTCTTGCCAAATCTAGTTTCCTCATGCTACACTACCATCAAAAGTGTGATTTTGGGGAGGGGCTTTTGGCTGCCTCAGAAGAGTTGCTGTCTTTTGTACCTCAGCTTAGGTTTGCCTGATAGTGCTCACTTTTCTACCTCGGGCACAGAGGTGCTGTTGCAATACTTAAAAGCAGTATCAAATAGATCAGGTGTGACAGAACTCCCTTAACTCTCTGTAAAAAGCTTTTTGCCCAATTCCCTCCTGAAATATCACTGAAGTGGTGTTTGACAGATTTGTGTAGCTATAAAAGCTCTCAATTGCTATTATTACACAGGTCTCTAGAAATATATTGATAGGCTTAAGTCTCCATATTTCTGATTTGACCAGCTAAACACAACCCCAGCCTATCTCTCTGGCTAACTGCCTTTCTCCTCTTGGCCAGATTCATCTGTTAGTTTGATTCTAGAAAGAAAAAAAAGACAATTGTTATTGCCTTGGCCTCAACACTAGCTGGGGAGGAAGGGTGGAAGGAATAAAACACTTCCAGTGCTCCAGTGTATGAATCATAAAAGCTAAAGCGGGGTGCCTGCTCAGTTTGTCACTCATTTTTGAAAACGGGGAGTCATCCAAGAAAGAACTGAAGCAGGCAGTTAATCTCCTGTATAAAGGGAGCTGTAGGTTTGATTTCTGATAGTGTTTTATGCAACTTTCCTTCTCTTTCTCATTCCATAGGCCTTTCTGTTTTACTGTGGCATTTAATTTACCGGTGGTTAGACATAAATGAACCACTTGTTCTCAGTCGGTGAGCCCGGGTCTTTGGGACCGGCGTGAGGCTTGTGTTCGCATGCAGCACGCGAGAACTGTCCTCTGGTGACTTCTCCACGGTTCTGATCTGCGTCTGAGAGGCTGGACAAGTGGGCCGAGCACACGTTGTGGTATCAGGGACAGTAACGTGGAGCGGAGGAGTACAAGGTGCTGCTCATCCTAAGAAAAGAAGTTACACCTGTGTGTGCCATCTACTTCTATTAATTCTTCCCATACTGTGTGCTCCACATGTTTCACCAAAACAAAATTGTCTCTGCATTCCTCTAAGACAAATTGTGTTGGGCACAATGAGAGGATGAGAAATATTTTCCTGAAGTTTACTCAGCTCTATTTTTTGACAGTACAGCCATTATACACAACCGATTTAGTTCCATTTTAGCCAGCTCCACGTTGTTTCTCCTTTCACACATTGTGGCTTACTTCTCTGTGTCCTGTCATCTCTTCAAAAAAATACTGCAGTCTTTGCCCACGCTGTTGTTATTCATCGCCCCAGGACAACATAATGTGACTGCAGTATTTGCACCTTTAGACCACGATTTGTGGCTTCTGCACGCAATCCATTTAATGTTTATTTACTGTTCCTACAGTATACTACAATGTTGACTGGTTTTCTGTGCTCTCTCTTCTCCTGCTCATGGGGCTCTAATTTCCCATGTATTCAGCACAAGCAGGGCAACACACTCCTTTTGTAAATGCTTTGGATGTGAGGTGGATTGCCTGTATCTCCATTTATGCTGGGAAAAGTTGACTCCTGTGAAGATGCTGGCTGCTCATACCAGTGGCCAAGAGGGGATGGTTAGGGAAGAGAACAAGGACAGGGCAGGTCTATAGAACAGGTTCCCCAGACCATTCTCTTAGCCTCTCGCAACTTATGGCTCAGGTTGCTCTTGACCAGAGGCAGCGTGGTTGTGTTGGGTGGCCTTTGAGGCAGCTTGCTTTCATGAATTTGTCCAATTGCCTTTCAACTCTTCACAGCTTCAGCATCCAAGAGTCTGTGGGAGCATCCCAGCTTAACTCCATCCACAAACAAGTACCTCCTTTAGTATTTTTGTCTACCTGCTGCCTGTTGGTTTCATTTGAGTTCCCATAGTTCTTGCAAGTTTTCCCCATGACTATCATGTTTTCATGATGTTTTTTTCCCCCCACCCACAGCCTGTAACTTTGTTTGCGGTAAAAGAAATATGGGAGCCACTGCATGTTCCCCATATGATGTAAGCAGTGGTTACCTAGCACCGACTGGGACAAGATGGGCTATAGAATTCATTAGTAAGCAGTGCTGAGAACTTTGATACTTGACTTGGAACAGAAAGGAGAGGAAAGACCACCTGGGGCTTTTTCATAATTAGCCTTATTTGCCATATAAACCCTACTTACCATAAATTCCTGATAGTGACATACCAGGAAGAAAGACTGTTCTTATATCAATCCCATGTTGCAATAATCTCTGTAACATCGTCTAGGTTAGAGCTCTGTGTAAGCATCAGTTACTGTCTACAGCAATTCTGGGAGATGGAACCAGGTGACCCAGCTTTGGCATTCAGAAAAAGCGGTTGGAGAAAAGCTCAGTTAGTTCAGGGTTCACGCTACCAGAAGTAGGCAACCTTTCACTGAACTCTCTATTATAAACGCTGAGTCTGTTGAACCAAAGCTATGACAAAGGTACTAAAATGGAAAAAATCCAGAATAAACAGAAACACAAACCATGCCAACAGTTGCCAGAATCGGAAGATGCTATATGTTGTATATTTTCACATACTTAATGGCACTCTTTGTTTCCCTTTTTTATATATAGAAAATAAAAAATCTTGAGGAGTAAAACTTTATGGCTAACTTGAAAAATGAATTAAGAATCTCTTGGAAATAGATGTGGGTATGTGAACATTGTTTTCTTTTTCTTTTTATTTTTTGAAGGAAGTTCATATGTGACAAAAGATTTTTTAAGACTTTTTTTTTTTTTTTAAAACAGAACAACCCAAAGAGGTCTTTCTCTTATTTATTCAAAATGTGCTTTTTATTTTTGGTTACTCTATGTGTATTTCTTGGATTCTGATTTCTTTTTTTCTGATTTTATACACCCATATACTTCTACTTCTGTGGCAGTGTTGCTCAGAGCTTGGACAAAGGAATGACAAGCAGCTTCCCTGGTTTCCTGTGGCCTTGAGATTTTCAACAATTTATTTTTCAAACATAAATGCCAGTGGGTAGGTTTATAAATCTTTGCAGTTAAAAACTGTGGAATTTAAGCCCTAAAATTAAATATAGAAATCACCTACATAATTTAAGGACCCCATCATTATTTGCTTTGATATAGACATGCATATTAAATTGATGAGCACAAGCACTCCTTAAAATTGTATTTTGAATGGTTTGAATGAATTTTGTTGGAACTTAAACACATCTGCATTCAGAAACCTTGCCTGGTCTGTCACTGTTTTTCATAGTAAGAGATTGGAATATATTCAGCTTCAGGAAAAATGATTTAGTTAAAGCGTAGTTTGAAAGCTCCCATGACACTGGAGTCTTTTTAGGGAGCATATTTTACAAATAGATGCTAAAGTCTTTTCTTTTGCTACAGCTGGACTTGGGGGGCGGGGGGTTGGCAGGCAGGAATGGCTTTCATTTTGAAAAGTATTTGAGGATAGCTACTTCTGTTGAACAGGTGAGATGTCAAAAAGCCATTGGTAGGTAAATAACAATGCATTTCTGCAGAGAGCTCTACTAACCACTCGTCTCCATTCCCATTTACGCAGCAGGCACTTAAATTGTGTCTCCAAATTACAGGTATGCAGGAGTTTGCAACTCACATAGTGGAGTTTAATGACAAAGAGGTGCTTCCTGTGCATTTAAGGCTTTTCAGAGGACTTAGCAGAAATGAGGTAATCAATCTCACTGCAGCCCTTACGTCAGGTAGATAGTTAATTGAAAAGAGACAGCCCTGACGCTTCTGCGGCCACTGGGAGAAAGCCCTTTTTCAGGGCAGCGTAACGTCACTCAGGCCCATGTCCTGCTCCAGTTACCTTCCTCTCCACCTGTGTTTCTGGATATAGATAAAATTTCCTTCCCTGATGTACATTCTTCAACTGTAAACTCTGCAAACTAGCCAAGCATGTTGCCCTGGCACAGGATAACTGGCTGTATTTTTTTATTTTTTTTTTTAAGCCCAAAGGGGGTAGCTTCATTCTGGAACATGTTTAGTTTGTAGGTGACAAATGGTCTGTGAAAGCCTCAGAGGCAACTCATTATAAATGAGGCCAGGCAGCAGAAGTCCCCATTGTTGCTCAGTGTGGTGAGCCAATATAATTGGAACTATATTAAGTGAAACAGAGTTAGGAATTAGCAAGGTAATACCCCAAAAAGTCATAAAAATAAAACACCTTGCTTCAGCTCTTTCCAGCACTTTGAGAATATACTGCAGCATTCTCGTTTACTTCTTTCTACATATGCTATGCTTTATTTCTTAATGCTCTCTTGCTTCATTTTTCATCTTTGCCTAAAGAATGTGTCAACATTTTGTAAGGGCTGATTTGCTGATTTCATTTTTGTCAGTTTTTGTTTGGTTGCTTCCAAAGACACACAAGAGAGACTGCAGCAGTTTGGAGCATTGTAATATGCCAGGCCTCATTACTTCAAGAAAAGAAGAATAGGTTAAGCATCATTTTGAATTAACTTCCTAAACTCTTTTTAAAAGTACTATTATGCAGAAGTGTTCTCCCATTAAAGTTGGCTCACTCTTCCTTCCTTGCGTACCAGGGCCATGGAAGGCTGGACCCTTTATGCTTTACAGCTGGGAAAGACCAAGTCTGAAGTTGGAAGGCTTATACGGTTGGGTTTGGTTTTGTTGTACCCTTCATATCAGCAATATACTGTGACGTGAGGTCTTGCCAGTTTAATTCAGGTCTAATTTTCAGTATTTTTTTCTCACAGCTTCCAGCCATCCCATGGTATCATTTATTTTGCAGATGGTCAGCTTGATCTTCTGACTTTCTAATAGGAAACTAATCCCATGTCTCAGTTTATCATAATATAGTTAAACAAGTACAGCACAAGTAATTCTGAAGAACTGAGGAGACAGATGTTCCAAGTCAAAAGTTTAATAAGAGGCGTCTTCATGGAAAAGCTCCTGTAATAGGTTTCCCCCCACCAGTGTCTCTGAAATACAGTATTTTCTTGATTAAGTTGTCTGTTTTCACAAAGGAGACTACTGTAATAACAGTAAGAGTGAAGAACATGACATTTAAATTGCCTTTAGAGTTAAAAAGGAAAAAGACACAGATGGTGTATGAAATTTTAAATTTCTCTATCTCAGATATGTTCCTCTGCTTCAGTGTAGAGTCAAAAATATCAAATTATTTTCTTTACCCATTAGATACATATATCTTCATACACTGAAGATTGCAAAATCGTTACAGCAGAACTGAATATTTCACTTGCATGAGCAGCAAGCAGCACTTAATGCTCAACCTGAATTAGTGCCAGACAGGTCGTCACCACCACGACACAGAAAAACTACTGATAAACATTGAATGAACAGGGCTCACCAAAATTTGCCTTAGATCATCAGAACCTCATGCTGCTCAACTTGAAAGCAGCATGCAAGGTGCTCATTTTCAGCTTTGGAAAGACATGATGTCTTGAATAAATAAGTAAGATGTCCTAAAATTTAATATCTGTCTGAATTCCCCAGGGCACTTCAATTCAAATGTAATTGATCACCTTGTGGAGCAAAACCAGTGGAACAGAAAGGTAGCCAGAGCTGACGCCGTCTAATGCTGCTTCTTCCACAAAACTAGCACAATTCTTTGTGTATTTCTGTGACTGCTTACTGAAAGTGTTGGAATTCAGTGGGATGGAAACAAAAGCTAGCAATGTGAATTTAATACATAGTATTCAATTATTTGCCTTGCCCACTATAAGACATTTTGACAGCAGTTTTACTGGTTAGTCATTTCTTAAGTATCTTTAAGATGTTAGACTGGTAATTAGAAAAATATTGACTGCTGTCGCATAGGAAGCAACATTTAGAAAATATTCTACCCACTTTATTACTGCTTAAGTCACACAACAGGCTCTGCACAAGAACAAATTTACTCAGTTTTGACCAAGTAGGAACCAAAAGAGTGTAAACATTCAAACTACTGCTAGATGATCACTGAACTTACAGAAACTGTACCAGGAAAGAAATAATAATTGAGTCTTTTTGGTTTGCTTTTAAATTTGGATGGGTGAAGGAAGGGAATGATGATTGTTTTGAATAACACATATTAATTATGTAAAATCCTGGCATGAAATGGCCTCTGTAAGCAGAATTATATCTGCATAACGTTACCCTCAGTTTTTTATTAAGGGCAAAAAAAGAAGCACATGTTATATGTAAAGCCAAGAATTTAAGTCCAATTTAAATCCTAACAGTCTAATAAAATAATATTTATTACACCAGATGAAGTCATTATAGGACATTAAAAAAAAGTACTGAGGTACAGAAAAAGTGTAATAACATAGAGTTGTCATACACATACTTCCTTGTCTCTGCTACTTTTTCTGGTATTATGCTTAGCCTTCCAATGCCCCTTGGGGTCCTAGCACTGAAGGTTTCAGAAAGAAGAGGGGATCATGCATCTCAAATCCTTAGCCATGAGGAACATGATACTGTTGATTTCTCCCTCCTCGTCTTAGGATCCTCTTGAAGTAATATTTATGTGTTTGCTAACATGTCATGCACCTTGCTTGCTCTTTACTGATTAGTTCATGGTACAACGAATTTTCCTACATATGGTGCATTTCATGCAAGTCGGATGCTTGTTATTCATCGTCTTTCTACCTCTAAATGCAGTTTTGCTCAACTCTGAGTCTGCATTTCTTCAACTGACCATCAGTGAGCTGTTTACCGTGCTGGGGTGTCCAGTGTCAGTCTCTGCCCCACCTCTTACCATCCCATACCTGCACTTCTCTAGACCATGCCATGTGTCCCCACTTTTCAAGGCCTCTCCTATCATACCATATCTTCCACAGAGAATATCTATATAAAATTATGGCTATAGCATACAAAGACAAGCAAAAATAAAGCAAATTAGGTATAACCACCTGGTCATTAGAAAAATTGCTGTCATAGCTAAGTTGGGAAGTTGCAGGCAGCACAAGAGAAGTGGAGACAAAGTAAGCTTGACAAGCTGCTGTCCTCGCAAACTCGGCACTGCTGCTAGCATTGGCAATACAGTATTTACTGGGCTACAGGGCTACACTACACCAGCTATGAAATGATATATGTTGTCTTTCTTAGTAATGTGATTCCAGTTAGGGACATTACTCTTGGAAACATTTTGGAACTACTTCAGCTAGTTTTTTATATGTCATGTCATTTCTACGGTACCATATTTTCTCTCCTTGTAGGATTTATGGTCCCAGTTCCTGACTTTTTAATGAGAAGGCTGACAGCAGGTTTCAGTCATTCCTACTGTGGATGGGCCATCATCCCTCACACTTCAAGTCATGGCACTTCATCTACGCTGAATGTTAGCCATTCTGAGATCTGGAGGTAGTTCGGGGAATATGAAAAGCAGGCTCCTCTGTGATAGGCTACTTAGAAGGTTTGTTTTTAATGACAGCTATTTGCTTAAATTTCTTTTAATATGTTGAATTAATACAAGCTCCAAGAAGTGATTGGGAATGAAGAATGCAGTTAAGCACAGTATCCAGAAGAAATGAAAAACTGTGGTACAGGGTTAGGCATCAGGTCCCATATTTACCATAAATTAGTAATTGCTTTGGTTTGCTCCCTCCGGGTTGCCCCTGGATGCCTTGCCTTACATGGAGAGTTGCCCCTGGATGCCATGCCTTACATGGTGAGTTCAAACATATTCCTCTAGTGTAGAAAGTAGAGGGTCTAAGGACTTTCACAAAAATCCCCAAGGCTTGGGAGGAAAGTAACCTTTCAATTTATCAGTCGAGTTCTTTTGATGTAGTTGTTTCTCCATTAGCTACCTTCAGTGTAGCTACAGTAATAAATCACACGCAGTAAAAGTACATCTAGAAAGCAAATGTTGAATGACTTTTTGTGTTTGCAATTTGCTCTGTTATTGTGTAAATATATTGTTATATAGGTATATATGTAGCTATGGAGAAAAACATATTCAGCATCTTTTTGCAAGCCACAGCTGACAGCTAGCTCCCTAGGATAAGTTCACTCTCATGATCTAATAATAGTGCATGGCTTTGTTCCATCTCTGCAAACATACTCCAAACATTGATGGTATGCTCCTATTGGACCCAGCCTAATAGCGAACTTACTTAGCTTTTGAGTCAACCCACTCTTTCTATCATGTTCGTGGTTTCAGTTCCCAGGGCCTCATCCTGGTGAGAGCAAATGGATATGTGACTGAGAGCCAGGCAGCAATGGGATCTGTGAGAGACTGGAAGAGTTAATGTCTCAAACGTCGTGGTGGGGCAAGTTCTGCTTAAAGACAAACCCTGCACAGCGAGGAACCAAGGTGAAAAGCCCATCAGCTCAGACATCAGCAACAGGATGGGGAGGGCGTGCTGGAGGGTGCACAGCTCCCTGTTCTGATAAGCTGTTCTGATACAAAGATCAAACAATGTCACATCTGCCGGGAAGGAGAGGTTACTCCACAAGACCCCCAGGCCCAAAGGCTCGCAAACTGCTCATTAGCCTGATGAGTTCGGGTGCCCGCTCAAAGGAGGGGCAAGGATGATATAAGGACACCAACTGAAGCCTCAGGTGTGCAAGCCCACCAGGACTGGACCCCTCCGCTGACTGGACCAACGCTGGACCCAGGACCGGTGAAATCTTTCCTCCTTTTTCTCTCTCTGTCTTCTTATCTCTTTTTTTTTACTTTTCCACAATCCCTACACCTCATCTCTTTAAGACATAAAACCGTTGACCAAGTTTGAGACTAAGAGTGGATCCAGCCGTCCCTAGACCCTTCTCTGAGGAGGAGTCTGCAAAGCAAGGGGGTCTGCTCTGAACCTCCTGACTCAACGGGAGGGATCTCCTTATTCCCTGAATTGATGTATATGGTTACCCTGGGTTACACTTTTTACAGAAGTAGTCTTATGCCAGTTCCTGTTGTGAAAAACCCTGCCACCTACTACCATGCCTCCCCAATTCAGTTTGCTTCTGTCATGAATAAAATCTTTAACTGATCGTTTGGTGTCACTTCACCTTCATTTAGCCTGAGGGAATTTCGAATTAAACAGGACTCCCTGGTCTGTCCAGTCTGGGTCTTGACAGGATCTCAACAAAAACTGTTCTGCGTGGGAAGTGGTGGAGACATACATCCTGATTTCACATCCATGGAGAGTGTTGGGGACCCTTTTCTTTGGGCAGAGGATACAAAACCATGTTGGGGACCTGCATGCCAGGTGCAGTTCTACTCTGAAAATTAACTTTGTAAAAGAAACTCGAAATGAAACCTTGCTTCTGGTTGCTCTACTAAAAGAAATTAAGTGTCAAGGAAAATCTGCTGTCCCTGTGACGCTCAGCCAGACTCTTCACATTAGTGCTCTGTTCTGGCTATATGATTTTAGCATAGTCTTTACAAGAAAGTGGCTTTTACCTGCCTTCAGTGCAATTAACAACTAGCCGGTTTTGCAGATTTAGTAAGCAATGCTAGCGTGTATCCAGTGCTTTTCTCTGAGCAGTGCATGCTTCCTACAGCTAACAGCTAAAATTAAAAATGTCTGTTTTGTCATTTGATGTTAACAGGAATGATACCGAGTGCATTCAGAGAAGGACCTATTGTATAAAACAAAGCCTTTCTTATAGTCATTCTGTAGAACAACCCCATATAAGAACAGTGCTGTACTTCAAATCATTAAAGATAACTTCTTGCCAGGCAATGCAAGATAACGATAGCACATAATATCCCTCTCTTGCTGCTTCTTTCTCATGTATCGATCGGTCCTATACTGTTGGTGTGATAGACCGGAGTACTTACCCTCTATTCCTCTGAGCACTTTGAAGAAACTACTACATTTGTCAAATGACAAAACGAATCACCTTAGGGAGTCAATTGAGAGACATCAAAAGCAACTGGAAAATCTGCAGTCCCAGGTGAGCTGTTACTGGAAGATTAGCCAGCTTTCAAGTCATCTGTGGTTTGTCTTTGAAAAGTTCTGCTGAACTCAGTCTGGATTTGAGAACTATACACTGGGGTTTTTTGTTTGTTTTCTGGGCTCCCTTCCCTCCCTATCTCCTGGGAAGAATAGATAAAAAAGCAGCATGGTTAAAGGGATTGTGGGCCACATGGTACTTGTCCCGTGGCAGCTATGGGGTTACCATTGCCTAGTTCAAGATTATTCGTTTGAACATGCTTTATAAAACATCATAAAAAAAGAAACAACAAAAATCTCTAAATTGGTCAATTTTTGAAATAAAACATTCTGACTGTAAAAGCATTAAAACAATCATGCTACGTTTAGGGTATGAGTGTTTTTCAAGTTTGTCTTGACTCAGGCTTTTTCAGATGAGCAGTAGGATTCTGGAATCAGCTACTGTAATCTCTTATCCAAATGCCATGTAGAAGCTAATAACACTGAAATAATAATACATTTTTGCTAAACACCAAGTTTGCTGGGAATGAAACAGTGATCAGTTTGAAAGACGTAGACCTTCCTCCTTCTGTACCTGGAATATAGAAACCAGTGTTTGCTTTGAAGTAGCAATAAGTTTAGGAATTGTAGGTTGTTAGGAATAGGATGTATCAGTAGTTTACAGGCAAGTTGTTTGCTAAATGCTCTTAAGGAATTACCTTCCTTAGTCCATGGAAACAGTGGTCAGAAGGAGTGTAAACGCAAGTAAGTCTTTCAAGTTTTTGAGCCTAAGCCCAGCATTTGGTTTCCAAGGAGAAATCCTACATCAAGAATTGTTGCATTAGATCAAGGGACAAGGGGGTAAATAAACATCTGCTGTTCACAGGAATTTGCATCACAAAACTGTATGGCATAGTGCTTCTTCAGATGATAAAGTGTTTGGTTTTGGAAACAAAGTTCTAATACTATGAACAAGGACATCTGCTTGTTTCTGCTGTATTTAAGGAGCAGAAAATTACTGTTTGGTCAAGTTACCACTTCGTGATATGTAATATCATTCTTTTCATCCTGATTTCCAATTCTGTCTTGTCTTGAGGGAAAAAGAAATCATAAGACTTTCCCTAAATATATTTAATGTCTAATTGCTGTCTTAACAATTGAAATTTTCTTTATCAACTAGATTTGCAGTAGTAGCATAGTTCTAAAAATTACTTATTATGTTCATTTTAGACTACCTCACTCCATCTTTCTGTCACATCATGCTCTTTATCAAATTATTCTACCATTTTCCAAGAAGGGGCTTGATAGAGTTATTATTAATAATCGGAGACGAAGACACAGTGCCTCGTCGTAATTTCTACTCTTTGCTGTGTAGAGATAAAAGGACGGAAAATTGCTTCATGTTTTATTTGTCTTTATATCATCACAAGTGTATATTAAGCTGATTTCTGTAATTCTCATAAAATCAGTTCTCCTATATCCGTTGTGCCGTTCGCTCACAGGCTGTGCAGCATAGCAGCCTGCGTGCCCTTCTGCCCCATCCCCAGCAGCTGGAGCATGCTGGGGTGTTTGGGTTCGTGCCATGGGACTGCCTGCTCTTCAGCTGTACGGGGCTACACCTCCATGAGTACGGGTGTCTGGTGTCTTGGCGTGCTCTGGGACACAAGGTCATCTATTGGAGTTTTCTTCTGAAAGTGGAATCTCTTCCACCCTAGAGTTGCCAGAGGGGTAAGCGTTCTCTTTTCAAGAGCCCTATTTCATTGCTGGGGCTCCTTTGTGCTTTATCTCTTTGGACACATGCGATAGTTGAAGAAGACGGATTTTGCACAGGATTTCTAAAACGTTTGGTTTCTTTCCAGCTCTTTGATGAATTGGGAATTAAACAGTGCACCATTCAGCCATGGCTCCTTCACCGCTTACAGGTGTTCTGCAGGGTACAGTTTGATGTCTTCTCACACTCATTTTCTTTCCCAGCTCCATTCACTCCATTATGTATCACTTCAGAAGATCAGGCTTTTCTTATACATCGTGGAGTCTCCTCTCTGTCTCGCTGTTAACTGCATCTTTGGCTGATCCTGACTTTTCAAATTCTCCCCTTTTGCCTGTCCTCTGTTTCACAGCCGATGTGCTTTGTATCTCTGTAGTGACATCTGCTTATCTGTTGCTTCATTGAATTTTCTATTCAAGTCACTACATTTCAGGGAAGTTAGTTTCGTTCGGGATTTCACCACCGTGCTCTGGGCAATATCTGTTTGGTTTATTAAGGATTTCTGACCACAGTTTATGTAAGAATCAGATGCTTAGACACATCTCAAGTCTTGCAAAAGCTACCAGCCAGAAGTATGATCACACAAGGATGGTCAGTAGTTGTGTGGATTTTTGAAATCTGTTTTTAATAGCAAAACTGAAATCACTTCAACTACAGGAAAGCACATCACCCCCACCTCTTGTGATGTCCTTTGCAAGGTTGGTAATACTCTTATTTTTTCTCCCTTCAGTTCATCTAGCATTTTTGATCCATTTTCCTTTCTTCTCTAGAGATTTACAAACAAGTTCCTTAATATCAAACATCAGATTTTCTTTTCATATTTCTTTCCTTTCTAGAACAAAATAAGTCTCCCTACATAGTTGATAAATTGATCATAAATTACCACCAAATCAGGTTACAAGTTAAGTTATTTGTGACTCAGCATTTCTCCTTTAGTTTGCCAAATGCACACCTCTCCTGTTCTTAGTATTATTTTCTTAAAATTTCTTCTGGGAATGTTGCTTCTCAGCAAGTTAACCAATTGGATTACTCTTGTCTTCATCTAGTTCTCTTTGTTTTCTGAAGTTTGTCTATTCCAGCATTGGTTATGCTTGTTTATCTTCTGTATATCTTCTTTAACTTTGTATTTAATTGTCTGAAAGCATAATTTCTGCATTCTATTTAGCCCAATGCTTGCAGTTCTTACTTAATCCTGCTTCATTTATGCTAAGTTGTTAGTTCTCCCAAAAGGAATATGAGACAAGGATTTAGTAAAGTTAAGAGTTTAGAACATATAGAATAGAAGAATTCACTTATGATTCATATATGGGGCAAATAAAGATTTCATGAGTCACCATGCACCAGCGATCATAGAAATGCTGCAATTTTACTCTGAAATTTAATTTGATACACTTGTGTTACTGCCTTACTGGCTATTTGTTTCTTGTAATGTCCCTCAATTATCTAAACTATTGGCTTTTCACCTGCGGGCAATCTCTAACCAGCTCCTAGAACTGCCCCTCCAGAGGGCAGAAAGTGCATCAGTCCCTCTGGCAGCAGAGCGCTGGTCACAGTTTGCTTTCACTTGGAGGGGCGTCCAGTACACCTGGAATCGACTGCCCCAGGGGTGGAAACACAGCCCCACCGTTTGCCATGGACTGATCCAGACTGCACTGGAAGAGGGTGAAGCTCCGGAACACCTGCAATACATCATCAACACAGCAGAAGAAGTTTTTGAGAAAGGGAAGAAAATAATCCCAATCCTTCTGAAAGCTGGTTTTGCCATAAAAGAAAGTAAGGTCAAGGGACCTGCACAGGAGATCCAGTTTTTAGGAATAAAATGGGAAGACGGATGTCATCAGATCCCAAAAGATGTGGAAGTGTTTTTACTCATTCTGTTTGTGGATGTTTGGATGCTCTTTCCTAAAGCTGAAAGTTGTCTCTTGATGGTTGTCTCTGTACAGGTTTTGCATTAGAGTACAGGCAAAGATTTTCTGCCAAACTGAAAAGCTTCCAGCTATGCAGCTTTTCCTTTTGTTCTTCAGACAGTTTTTATCCCATATTCTATTGTACCTTCTGTTTCTTTGATTGAAATCCCTTGCCAAATGCTTTTGAAAAACCTAAGTATAACTATGTCCTCTGAATTTGCCTTTATCTTGGTGGTAATAGCTTCAAAGGACTCTTGCAGGTGAGATAAATGTTCTTTCCACTGTCCAAATGAATATGGAATAACACTTCAGTTGTGCACGGATCTTATGGAATTTTGAAAAATGTACACATTTTATTGTGGCAGCTTTATACTACCTCTTTATACTGTAGTCTTTTCAAGTAAAGCATCATTGCTATCACTAGAGTCCATTTTTTCAAAATTTTCACTCAAACTACAGAATCTTTTGAGGATTTTCAGGTAAAGAGGGGTTAAGCTCTTTTTGGATGCTTCTTGAACTTAAGTCACCTATCAAAGAATAATAAATGAATTCCTAAAATGTAGTGATAGCACAATGCAGAAAAGGGATGCATAAAATATACTTTTCAAAATGCAGTACAAACCTTTTTTTTTTTTTTTTTTTTAAGAAAGAATGGAAGAAAGAATAGTCATTGTTACACATCATTTAAGTGATACTAACACTTTTTTTCCAGGAAGGAAGTATAAATGCTTTCATATTTTTGAAAATTTGTATTTGTTTTCATGCATAAACATACTTCAGCTATTTATAGAAAATGTACGAAAATTTTATGTAAAAAAATTCAGCTGAAAGTAGCTGAAAGCTGTTGCAGAAGTATTACATATGGCTTGCCCTCTTCCTGTTTTCCCTCAGCATTTTCTTATAGCACTTCTGGGAACAGAAGAGGTGGTGAGATGGGCCCTTGGGCTGAACCAGGTCACCAATTTATCTGTAGTATTTTGGCCTCACATTTATGAAATTGATGCATCCATTTGTTCAGTCAAGAAGGTCCAAATATAATTTTATGCTACATGACCACTCTTACAAAGCCCACATTCTCTGTGCAAAGAATATTATGTAAATAATTTCTGCACATAACATGTTTTATATGTGTTGAAAATGTATACAGAATAGCTCTTAAAGAATCACAAGGTGAGCTATAATTCAGATGTTTAACTAGTGTTGTCTATAATAAATTATTATGCATACTGGTCGTATTAAAACATATTACTATTCCCATTTTTCATAACGATTTTTTTCTTTAATAAATTTGCATTCTGCTCATCTTGCAGTCTTCTGGAGGGTCCAGTTAACACCCAACCTCAAGACCTTTGAGAAGCAAAAAATGAAGGGTCATTTCATATTCTCATTTCCTGAGTTTCCTAAAACCAAAAAATACAGAGTTCAGGTGTTCAGTAATGCCCATTAATGCTATCCTGAATTGTCAACAAATGGTAGAAATTATAGGCGTGCAGCCTGTATGGTTGCCCTGCGTGGGGCTGGCAGAAGCTGATACGCTGTCACCTGAACATGCCCAGGATGCATTATCTCAGAAAGAGCGGCTGTCCATAGTTGAAGTGACCTTTTTCCTC